>NW_004797498.1:76457-80958 GCF_000002075.1 Aplysia californica | reverse complement strand
TTTCCCCCCCCCCCCCCTCTTTTTTTTTTTTTAGCTTAACGCATTTTATGTTAATTTAAAAACACATTTCTGGGTGGATTTTTACCGAAAAACGTTGATGAAAAGCGCAACAAAAATGGAAATTTGCAGTTTTCGAGGATGCTCAATTTTTGGAAGTCACCAAACTTTGGCGGCCATTTTCTCGCTAATTTTACCATGACACAACGCTACCATAGAATTAGAAAGTTCTATTTGCTCAGAAGCCAATTATGAGAAATATGACATAAACAATTTCAAGTTTCACAACAGTTCGTGCTTTTTCGAATAAACTTCTTTGAATACATGTGTATCTTGATAACGACTCCGAATAGTCTAGAATTTTGATAGAGCTGATAGAACAATAATTGATTTCTCACCTTATGGTCTTAGTCACTCAAAACGGTCAAAAATGTCAGATAGAACTTTGTAATTATGAGGTAGCGACCAGGCTACCCCCACCTCCTTTCATTGCAAAATCTCGACTTCTGTTCAAGATACATTGGTATTTTTTGCAATCAAACGCAAGGTGTCAGATGATACCAGTAATCCTATATATGCCCTAAAACTGACGAGCGCCTGAATCCTGCGTGTTGTGACACAAATAGCTAAAAAACGACAGAATTAAACTCTTTTTATACAAATATTGACAAAAGTGTATTAATCGATGAATAAACTTCAGGAAAAACAAAAACAAAAAATAATCTAAGAAGTATATAAAGTAAAAGGTATTCTTAAGAAAAATATTTCAAATATATAATATTCGTGTAGAACACAGCTGCGTATAGCCCTTGCTTATAGCTCCTACAACACAAAAACATCATAGGCTGAGTCTTCTTGTGAATAACTTTTGATTCCATTCACTTTGAGATTTGAGATTTGAGATTTGAGATTTTGAGTAAATGACATTCCTTATTTGTATTTTCAAACAATAGTTCTTCAATGTAACAAGCTGACGTGAAAAGTTAATTTTGCCCCGCACGTTTGGCTTTTTTTCTGCGCGTACATCTGAGGTTAAAAATAACGTACAGTTCTGGAACATTACCAAATTACATAAGTTTTTGTTCTATTTTCTTTAGCTCAAACACAATAAACTCCCTTTTGAACCCATGATAATTGAAAATTTCCAGAACTGAAAAATTACGCCCAAGAGCCAAGCCATGGCCATTGAAAAGGAGAAGAAAAAAACCCCGACTTCCTCTTGTACCTATGAAATACAAATAATGACTACATGATGCGGCTATCACTGTCACTGTGAGCAATCCCATTTTTTACTCAATCGATTTTATATTTAATCAAAACAAAGAGAAGGCATTCCTTGATAATACTTGGGCCAGAGCCATCCACTTCTATATGATTAAAACAAATTGATTTTTTTCCTGGTTGTCATGTTGTTATCGATCCCTGTTTTATTGGTAAAAGTTTGATAAGAAAATGGTGCAGGCAGTCAAAATTTATCTGAAAACACACACACACACACACACACACACACACACACACACACACACACACACACACACACACACACACACACACACACACGCAAACCGTGGCGTTTTTTAGGTAGGCGAGTTATAGTAAGAAACCAACCTTACTGTACCAATCAACCAATCTTTAAAAAAGAGAGCCGATAGACAATAAAAGAGAGTTGATTAGAAAGCAAGCAAGTAATTGAGCCAGTACAAGTACATTGTGTGTATAAGAAATTTTCGTCTCGGAAATTGAAATAAATTAATTAAGAAAGAATACTTTTTTTTACAAGATATAACAACGAATGAAGACAAAAATATGCAAAATAGTGGGGGGGGTTTATCTTTAGAAAATGAGGCCATGAATAGTAACAAAAAGAATGCATGTGAGTAAATTAAAAGTAAACGAATTAAACATTTGTACAGAAAAGAGATGATAGAAGCAAACACAGAATTTAATTGAATAAATAGTAATTATAGAGTAGGCATGCTTTCAATCAAGCCAGCAAGCAATAAAGGTGGTAAATTTATAAAATAACTCGTATTAAGTAATTGAGCCAGTACGGCATGCGAATAGTAAGCAGATTATCTTAGTAACTCACACATTTTTGAATTAGTAAATAAACAAATGGTAAAATGAATAAATGAATAATAATCGGATAAATAAATAAATGAATGAACGGATGAATAAAAGGATAAATAAATAAACAAATGAATAAAACAAACAAACAAACAGACAGACAGACAGACAGACAGACAGACAGACAGACAGACAGACAGACAGACAGACAGACAGACATATAAATAGATAAATAGATAGATAAATGAATGAATGAATGAAAGAATGAATGAGTGAATGAATGAATGAATGAAGGGAATGAATAAGTAAGAATTGACCAATTATGCTAAGGAAATATTAATTCTAACTAATATAATAAACATTACAAAGATAAAGAACAGATAAACGGATAGTTTAATATAGCAATATTTGTAAGTGAATTGATTGCTTTTTTTAAATTAAGAAAGAAAAAAATAAGCATTGATCTCTGCAACGTGAGATTAAAGCACAGATCATTAGATCAAGCTATCTTAACCGTAATGGAACACAGCCGTGAGAAATCCTGATTCACTGGAGGATTAAATCTCTCACGACTATCCGTCAACTTTTCTGTCAGTCGCGCCAGCAAGCAAACAAGGAAAGTAAATTAAACAGTAAGAATTACGAAATGTGCGCTCTATGTTAAGTTAAAGAGTAAAGAGACTAAGGGCAAAAAATCCTGGAAATTTTTAAAAAGAATGTACACAATCAAGAAGATTAATAAATAAATAAATAAATAAATAAATAAATAAACAAACAAACAAACAAACAAACAAACAAACAAACAAACAAACAAACAAACAAACAAACAAACAGACAAACAGACAAATAAACAAAAAAATAATAAACGAATAAAGAAATAAGTGAATGAATGAACTTCAAAGGTAAAGATAGATAATAAATAAATAAATAACAAATAAATAAATGTATATATGAATGAACGAATGAATTAAAGAATGACTGAACTTCAAAGGTAAAGATAAATAAATCAAAAAATTAGAAAATAAAATAATGAATTAACGAATGCATAAATGAATGAATGAAAGAATAAATGAATGAAGGAATGAATGAAAGAATAAATGAATGAAGTTCAAAGGTAAAGATGGTAAATAGATAAGTAGAAAAATAAATAAATAAATAAATAAATAAATGAAAAAATGAATAAATAAATGAATAATTATTTTTTTCCAAACGAAACAAGCAAATATAGATATGGTAAATGTAAATTAAAAGACTGACAGATGAAATCAATGAATGAAAGAACTTCAAAGGTAAAGATAAATAAATAAATAAATAAATAAATAAATAAATAAATAAATAAATAAATAAACGAATGCTTGAATGAATGAATGAATGAATGAAAGAATGAATGAATGAATGAACGAATGAATGAAGTTCAAAGGTAAAGAAGGTAAATAGATCAGTAGAAAAATAAATAAATAAAGACATACATAAATAAATGAATAAATAAATAAATAAATAAATTTCAGTTGGATAAACTGATGAATAATTATATTTTCCAAACGAACAAGCAAATATCGATATGGTAAATGTAAATTAAAAGGCTGACAGATGAAATAAATGTTCAGCTTAAAATTTAACACATCCATGAAAGAGGCAAACAAATTAAAAGTTAATTAGAGCATTGAATAAATGAATAAGTCAAGAAATTAATTATAAAATGCAAGAAAAGAGTAGAACCATAAATAAATTAACTATGCTTTTAAATTATTAGTTAAATGTTAAGTCAATAAATAGAATACTATTTTTCAAGAAATAAGCAAACGTTTATGAAAACGATGACTGGTGTATGAGTGATGAAATCAAGTCTAAAAAAGACCCAAACAAAACAAAACTTTAATCTGTAAAGAAATCAACGGTGCTTCCTCAAATCTTTCGATGGATCAAGCCATCAAGGAATTTAAGAACGTAGAGCAGACAGTAAGCATGCAATCAGTACGCCAGAGAAAGAATAATCAAATTAAAGAACGAACCCCGAAAATTAAAATAAATATAGATCAGATACGATACGAAAAGAAGTACAACAAAAACTTTAAAGGTGAATAAATGCTTAATGTGTCCCGTGAGCTTATATGACCTTATGCAGTTGCGAGCGCTATAAAACAAACACACACACACAAAAAAAATACATATTAAAAGAAGAAAATGTGAGGGTTAGATATAAAATAAATGAATAACATAATGTGTGAGAAAATCAACAAAATCAACAAATTAAATAATAATGGTGAGAATAGAATTAATAGACTAATAAACGAATACATCAATAGATAGGTAAAAAGATGAATAATTACATTTAAAAAAAAAGAAAACTTAATAAGGGTTAAACGTTTTAACATAACGAATTGATGAATGTTTCTCAAGCAAAAACAAAACTAACATAAACAAATAAATAAATAAA
>NW_004797498.1:68064-73479 GCF_000002075.1 Aplysia californica | reverse complement strand
GGCGTGTGTATTTTCGATTTAAAAAAACAAACAAAACATGCCGTTTTATTTAAAGTATTTTGTTATTGTTGTTGAGGAGATTTGTCTTTTCTTTTTAAACTTTCCGTGAGCTGTCACAATAAGAATGATGTGGAAATCGGAGCCTCGCTCATTTTTCAGTGGAATTGTTTAAAATTTAACGTTTGGTGGGTTTTTTTTGGTTTTGTTTGTTTGTTTGTTTGTTTGTTTTTCAGAGCAGAATAAGCACTATTGAGATTCAACCATAATTTATTAACAGGGTGTCCGAAAAGTTAACTATACAGTTAGAGTGGAATGAAGTCAGTTCTGGATGCCGCCCCGTTCTGGTCGGCCAAGTTTGTGATGTTTTAAAGGCTAATGTGGGAGAAAAATTAACTAGTTCCAAAATCTATCATATCCACTATGAATATCAGTTTTGATTATGATGACATGTCATTGTACGGCATTGTGAACAAGACGTAACATTTCGTCAAGCTGTAGACTTTTAAGTGATCAACAAACGAATACCGCCATCTTGGATTTTAGACTAAATATAGCTCCACAGAAGTTGTTCATAAACGTCCTGGCGATAAAAAAAAAATTACGGGACGATTGTGAAGGGTTCGAAATCGCCTATGATTGTGTAAAATGGTTTCGTATGATCTTGAAGATTTGTTGTTTGTACGAATCCTGTCACAACATTAAAAGAAAGTAAGACTCACCGCCGGGGATTTGACGGTGTGAAAAAACTCGAACTAAATGTTGCCCAGCTTTACGACCTGCCGGAAAGTTTTAAAAAATTGTTTACCTTTGTCGGTTACGAAAAAAACTGGATTTGACGATTTGGAAAGAAAAATGGACAATTCTGATTTCATGATTCTTGTCGAACATTGCACAATGTGACACCATTTAGCTGATATACCTTGATGAACAACAAACCGAATATTATGAAGACAATTTTTTTCTAAAAACAATTTGAATAGTACAAAATGAACAGCAGGATAAAAACAAATTTGTGTGAACATTTTTTTTTTTTTTGGGCTCCATAACGTTTCATGTCTGTTTTGTGCGTGGAATAAACGTTTATAAAAACTGCACAAATTAACTGTTTTTTCTTTTTTTGTTCTGCGAAGGCTAAAAACACAGCATCTTAAAGATTGCTTTGCTTAAAGAAAGTGAATTTCTTTTTGTTATCTTATCTGTAAAATTTTTAACATTACAAAATTTCTGTTCACTGCAAAGTGCAGTTCTAAAAGTCGCGCGCACGGTAGCGCACGCACACACAAACACATGTACACAAACGAACAAACAAACAAACAAACAAACAAACAAGCAAACAAACAAACAAACAAACAAACGAATGCACACACACATACACACACTTTCGAACTTTCTTCTTCCATTTATTTGTTAACCTGCTCGTCACCAGGCAAGCTTAAAAATACCTTTGAATTTAACAGTTCTTATTTCTACCTATGGCGAGACCATTTCAAAGTTGCCAAAAGTATTTTATTTCTTTATATAAAAACGTTTTGAGGGCTCTAAACAAAGTAAAGACGCCAAGAGTAAAATAGGTTAGGGTATACTTAAGTGATGTTTAAGAAAGCGCCCAAAACATTTTGAGTACCAATCTTGGACAAAACAGTTTCGATTCTGCAAGAAACAAGGGGAAAAATAAGAAACATTATATTATTATTCTCTTAAACTTTCCCAAATCGAACTTCCAATGCCGTCTTCGTTTCTTTGGGGGTTTACTTTCTGTCACAGTCTCAAAATCTTCAAGGAATGAAAATAAACGGTTTAGTGTCTGAAAAAATTGAGAAACCTTACATTTGAAGCAGGTCTTAAACTATTTAATTTCTAGCAAAACAAAACCATTAACAAAAACAAAAACATATTAAAAACGAACAAAAAAACAACCAAACAAACACTAAAAAACCAAAACAACAACAAACACTCGCCGTCATGAACATGCTCCTGTCAAACTCCTTGTTACTATCTTCTATGTCCATCTGGGATATCCTTTGCCAGTTTTCTACAGTTATCAATCTTGAAATTGACCACTGCCCCCACTTTAAACCCACCGCCATCAACAAAAGGAAACATCAAAACAAAGATACAAACAACAATAAGAAGAACAAGAGCAACAAAAAGAAAAAGCAAATGACAAAAACATACCAAAAAAAAAAACATTTACAAAAAGCAGACAACCCCTCTCCTAAAAAATAAAAAAACAAACAAATAGAATCTAATAGAAAAACATCTGAAAGAACAATCAAGAGTCCAACTGACAGAGTGATTAATCCGCATTATTGTCAATAGTCTTGTCTTTCTGAAATTTTTTGGGGAGTGCTTTTTTTCTCTCTCTATTTTTTAAATTATCTTAAAGTGATGGTTTCCAAAAATGGAAGGCAGACTGTTCGTGTTGCTCAAAATCACACGGTTCTCAAGATAAGACACTGTATATTAATATATTGCATACCATAAAGATATCTCAGTAATTCGGCGCTTAGACAAATTTTGGAGGATTTTTTTTCTTTCTATCGGACCATGACAGATGTTAGCCAATAGGTTCGGGATGATTTTGTTGGTTTGTGTGTAGCAGTTTAAGGTCCACATTGCTAGATCACATTTTTTCAAAGGCGGACGATTTGGACGAGCGTAGGGTTTACGGAGTTTGCTTTTATTATTATTATAATTATCATTAGTATGCCTGGAGCACCATCTTCTTTTGTTGTCGGGTTTTTTTTCCTGCAGCAGTTAAAAAACACGAGTCCGATGCCAATGAGAGGAAACCATTGTATCCGTTTATTCCGTATTTCTGCTGTGATATAACTCAATGACTTTGACTATGATAAGTCGTGCATCCAAAACAGCCAGCATACCCACTGATTTATAATTCTGTCCACGTCGGTGTAACATTTTAATAACAAATTTGCAGCCTGTTTCCCTTTTTAAAAATATATGCACAGTGTATTCTTCATTGTCTTGCTTTGCATTTTTGGCGAAGACATAAAGACTTTTACGACCAAAAACAAAAAGTTCGAGTGCCCAAAAGCAGATGAAATTTTGTGGGGCAGTACATGTAGCCTACGTCTAATATTGTTGACAATGTCATATTTCTGTGAACCATAAAAATGGATCTATTGTTTTTAAAGAACCGTCAAACAATCAATGGTAGAGGTTGCTTCTGCAGGGTCTTCTCTTTCATTTTCATCCAGTGACGCATTAGGAAATAGAAGAAAATTAAAACGTTTCATAATGAAAACGGAAACCATTGTTCTCGAGTCGAGATATAAGCTCTTAAAGGCTCATCTCTAGCAATAGTTCAACTGAAATATTGATATGACTTTGGACATCTAGCAGTATCCATGCGTTTAGAAAGCAGAAGGGATGAGCAACAATTGCTAAAATAAAAGCCGTCCTCCCACGAAAAAAATTTTGACATCTGGGCGTGAGATCAATTTTTCTTTTGGTAGGAAACGCTATGGAAAAACACACACACACACACACACACACACACGCACACACACGCGTGCACGCGCGCACGCGCGCACAGAACAACCCCAAAGTCAAAAACATGTAAAAACTTACTTCGCGGTACTTGCTGAGCTTGGAGCCGACGAAAAATTTGCTCTTTTCTCCTAGTTAAAACCGGATTCAAAATGGCTTCCAGCGACAAGGCAAAACTGGCGGGGATATAGCCAATGGGATGCTTTTTATGGATCACGTGACGACACTGCAGATCATCAACATTTCCATAATTACATACATGAGTTACCAATGGTTGATTTGGGGGCGTACGAGAGAACATTTTTTAATTTTAATTAATTTTTTTTTGGCCCTTAAAGAACATTATGCTGGTATTTTAGGCCCCCATCGACACTGTTCAGGTCAGGGAAAAGATATTTTGAATCTATAAAAAAAAAGGTAGACATCTTTATACGGTTGTTCTACATCCATTAATGCAGAAATTTTATCCAGCTATTTAAAGCTTTTTAATACAGCCTGCCTGAGAGGGAATGTGTATTCAGGAACCATTGAAACATAATAATATTATGATCTGTCTTGGATGTTTTTCTAAGAAGTGATCTCAGTTCTGGGTGCAAATACAAATTTAGCTCTTCTCAAGGGCAGGGGACTGGACACTGTGGTAAGAGTTACGCCCCCCCCCCCCCCACCAAAGGGGTAAAAACGACGCACCGGGCTGATTGCAGTTCACACACATCTGAGCCCTAGTGTTCTTGTCCTCTAGTTTACTTCTGAAAGTTGGCTCATCCTCTTGGTTTTTTAAAGTCCTTCTCATAAAACTTAGCCTAATCACAAAATTAACAAAAGTGGCAAACGGATTCATATTTCGGGAGCGACAGAATTTCGGGTGTTTTTGTGCTTCAAGTTCATAAAATGGAAGTATGAACGGGGCTTTTCACAGACTTCAAAATGTATCTTTATTTCATACGCGTTACCATAAAATGAGGATGCATTTAATAATCAAACAAAAGAGAGTTTTAAAAACTAAAAGACACATAAGGTTTATTATGCGCATAAATTAATTAACCCAAAAAATGAAATATTTATTTGTTTGTTTGGTGTACTAAGGGGAAGCTTAGTCAAGTCCGAAATTTGCTATCTCCCTTTTGTTTAATTTTCTGAAATAGTAGGATTGTTTGTTATTTTTTTACCAAACTATATACCAGGAAAAAAATACTGCCATGGACTACAAACTATTTGATTCATTCCCAGTGTTTACTGCGTGCATCAAGGATAACTGTAGTTATTTCTAGTGTGCTTTAAAAGATAGATAAATTTATCAAGATGTGCATAAGTAAACTACTTTCGGTGTACATTTATAGATCAAAGTAAATTCCGACACTGTCATTTTTAAAATAAGTTTTAAATGTCTAACGAATGACCTCACGGCGACTCAAATGTGACGCCACGGAGAGTGGAGACCCGGAGTGCGCACTAGGTCAAGTGAGTTCCGAATGGAGGGCTAAAGTTTACTATTACACTTTTATAATTCGTCGGCAGACTGGGCCTACTGAACAAAATTTTACAAGAAAGAGAAAAAAACCTGTTTTGTTCTTTTATCAATAATTGTACCGACATAATGTATTCATCTTGCTTTTTGCAACATTTAAGAGCGCATGCACACTATACCACAGATAAAGAAACTGCGTTGAAATAAACTTTCTGAAGTTTGGACACAGTACATTTTTTTAAAGAGCTGACCGGAGGAATACTGCTACTGCGGCTGTTGTCGCCGCCTGGGCTGCCGTTTTTTGTTCTTAATTTACTGCATAAAGATGAGAAATCAAAACACCGATTTCGGGCTTTTTTCTGCTGAGAAATAGAACTTTGCTACACGACTATTATTATTATTTTTATCATTATTATTGTTACTATTATTATCATTTT
>NW_004797498.1:65696-66879 GCF_000002075.1 Aplysia californica | reverse complement strand
AATTAAAAATAACTAATGAAAAATAAAAATCTCCTTCCAAAAAACCCACCTCTTTTGTTCCAAATTCATATTGCTGTGGGTCTCACCACTGTTTAAAAAAAAGCAACTGCTTCAGTTACATTTAACGAATTGCTGCTTTTAAAATGCATACATGAATAAAAGTTTAAAAGGTAAAATCTATGAATGAAAGAATAAATGAATAGCCTAAATACTTACGTAAGCAAAATAACGGCCAAATAGATAAATAAATTAATTAATTAATTAGAAAAGAACAAAAATGATGAGGGCGAGAGGGAGGAAGAGAAGAACAAGGAGGAGGAGGGGGAAGAGGAAGAGGAGAAGGAGGAGAATATTTATATATACATGACAATGTTTTAGAACAAGCTTGACTAAAAGCAGGATGATTGTAATCTGTTTGACTAGTGTGTGCGCCACACTAGTGAAATGACAGCAGTATTAAGGAAAACAGTACCGGAGAATGGACATACCAATGAATAATAAGAAAAAAACCTTGACGACACAGGTTAGTGGAAAACTCGCACAGTAGTGTAAAGTATCATAAGCAATACCATAATCGATACCATAATCAGTATTATAACCAGTCCTCTAATCTGTGCTAATACCAGTTTCCAGAATTATGCCCCTTCCCTCCCTTCCAAGATAAATTACAGTTAATTCTAGCCGAACATTTCAAACTACGCGCTCGTTCGGTATAGTGTGGTGCAAATAGATCGTCACCAAAAGAACTGCCCTTGTTACCTTTTTCAAACCAGCCCAAGTAGTTGTTGATACTTTCTTGACCCTGCAAGCAAAGAGGATATACAAAAAAGTATAACTTCCCCAATTTAAACAGAAAACAGATCTGCCAATAATCATCTGCACGTCTGAGACGAGGCTGATAGTTGCTGTTCTTTTCCGCCTTGGTCAATGCGAAAAATTTACAAATAATAGTGGGGGCTCTCGTGGCCTAGAGGTTAAGGTGTTGGCCTCTCATTCAAAGGTCCCGAGTTCGAATCCGGGTAGCGACCAAACGTTTTCTTCTCTGAAATTGTCTCCTTTCACCTCCTTTCCTGTTCTCTAGCAATGTTCTGTTGTCTGCTTTCATTTCCACCTTCTGCCCCCACCCCCTCACCTCCTTTGCCCCATCCTCTGGGCTCCTGACTCTTTCTGCAGCCTTTCTATT
>NW_004797498.1:64288-65501 GCF_000002075.1 Aplysia californica | reverse complement strand
CTGCTGTCTTTCTGCCACACCCCTGATCTTCTGGTAGGAAAGATCTACACCTAGCCTTCTCGGACAAGGGCGAAAAATTTCGGAGGGCCCGTGTGCAAGTTGCGCACGTTTAAGATCCCTTGGTGGTCTAAAATCGATAAAAGTAGGCTTCGACTGCCACCAGGGCAAAATTCAAAATTTCCTACCAACTGAAAATATTAGGTGTGTTCCGCGCGCTCATATGACATTATGCAGTTGCGAGCGCCGTAAAACACTTACCGGAAAAAACAATAAACAAATAATAGTGGACCGAAACAGACACATAGGCCTTTGTCCTACTAACAGCAGATCAAAGGCGATACTGCGACACATTTCTAACCACCGTACACAAACCAATAACATCTATTTGCATATTTCATTGTATAGCTCATATTATTATTGCTGCCTGCATTTTTTAGTTTCAAATAAAGAAAGCAGAATGATAAAATCCGTATGAACAACGAAGTTAGGCTTCTTTTTTTTAAAGTTTCCCAAAACGGGCGTCTTCAAGAGATGTTGCAGAAAGTGTGTCCTCGGAGAGTTAAATCCACTATCATATACCACTGCAGAAACATACGAGTATTCTAGGCATAAGTAAGGAGAGTTTTAAAGCAAAAAAGAAGAGGTTTGTGACGACAAAAACAGACAAGAAAATAACGCCGAAATCCGTCCTTAAAAGGGGCGTAACTGTATGAGGGTGAGTAGGGCTGGGAGAGGTTGTCAACAGTCGTGAACAATACTTATCATCAGTATTGAATATGTAGGGTTATAAACTGAAGCATAAATGTCAACTGATGCCTGGAACGTAACAACGACAACAACAAAAGTTGATCCAAGACGGCTATCTTGGATTTGTCGCTATAAATAAAAAACGTATCACATCTGTAGTTTGTTCGCAAATTTGGTGCTTCTTATTAAGGCTGTAAATGCAAGTTGTCTTGCTATTATTAGTTTTATTTATTATTTGACAGCAAAAGAAAAACTAGATGTTAGAAAATCGCCACCCCCCAAAAAAAAATATTTTATTTCTTTCATATCATTTTAATTTTGGAAAACTTCGAAGTGCATTGGAAAAAAAAAAATAATGAAAACATTTTTGGCATTGTAAATAATTTACTACTACTACTACTACTACTACTACTACTACTACTACTACTACTACTACTACTACTACTACTACTACTACTACTACTAC
>NW_004797498.1:61834-62811 GCF_000002075.1 Aplysia californica | reverse complement strand
AAGAAGAAGAAGAAGAAGAAGAAGAAGAAGAACAACAACAACAATAACAACAACAACTACAACGACAACGACAACGATGACTGTGAAAACGATAACACGACAATAACAAATCATTATCATCATTATCATCATCATCATCATCATCATCATCATCATCATCATCATCATCATCATCATCATCATCATCATCATCATCATCATCATTGTTTGGAAAGGCGAGTAGGAGGGAGAGTCTTGCTTGATTTCAGAGAAAAAAAAATGCATAAAAATATAAAATGTTTAAAATTTGTTTTATTGAAATAGATCAACGTTTCTCTGCTTGGGCTTCCTCAGGAGCAACCAAGAGTAAAGCTAAATGGCGCTGTATAAAAGCAGGGAAATAGGCCTAACGAAGAAGGTCACAAGGTTACGTCATGTGGTTACCAGGCCAGACGGAAGTGACTCAGTGCAAGCCAGGCCAAAGGGCTAATTATAAAGAAATCGATGCTAGTCTAGCAAGACTATCAAAGAATGTTCTCTCTACGCTCTCAATATTTTTCTTTACAAAGCATCATCATCATCATCATCATCATCATCACCCTAAAATTTTTCCGTTATAGAACAAGTTTGAAACCTACTTGGCCAAACTGGCCGGTGATTGATAGAATAACTACCAGATGTCGGGGCTTCGGCCCATATAACGCAGTTACTCAAAAAACCGCGCTAAGGCTAGACGCGCACAGGGAAACTTTAGTAGCGCAAATGTTTTCTCGCCCAAATTTAACAATGAAAACCCGAGTTGCTCGTGCGCGCGGTGCTTATCTATATTCATTGTTTACAGTTGGGCAAGTTGCCCTGTGCGCGCTTAGCCTAATATTCAGAGGTTCGTTGTTCTAATCCGTCAGCGTGCCTTCCGCCTATATATAGACATACACTGGACCCAATAAGGATCTTACCTATTTCTGAGAACAAAACAAAACAAAACAAAAACTACCCTC
>NW_004797498.1:51713-61734 GCF_000002075.1 Aplysia californica | reverse complement strand
CCCCCCCCCCCCCCCCCCGCCCATTAAAAAACACACATGAGTAAAAATAAAACAAACAAACACACAAACTCACAAACAAACAAACAAACAAACAAACAAATGCTTGGTAGGTGTGCATGTATGTATATATAATACTAGCTGGCCCCCTTTCGATGAAAGGAATGATCAGTGCTTTAATATCAACTAAAAGTACTCTACTGGAATGGGGCAATAAATCTTGAGAGAAGCAAAAAATTATAAGATATAGATCTATACTCTCAAAACAAAATCGGCTTCGCGAAATATCACTTCCGGATTTTCTAAAATTACTGAGACAGAAGCGTCGGCCTATAAAAGAGATCGGCGAAATAAAGAAATTTAGCTTTCTGCAGAAAAACTGTCTCAAAACTGAACAAACCAAGGGCGTCATGTTCTGGAGAATATTTTAAAGAATCTTTTTGGCGAAAACCGCATGTCGATCGATGCAGCCATTAAAAAGCCTTTTGAATAGCAAAATTCGGCCACCACAAATAGATAATAGATGTGTGCAAGTGTATGTGTGTCTCTCTGTGTATTTGTGTGTATTTTTTGTCTGAGTTTATGTATGTGCGTGCATGTGTGTGCATGCACGTGTGCGCGCGTGTGCTTGTGTGTATGTGTGTGTGTGTGTGTGTGTGTGTGTGTGTGTGTGTGTGTGCGTGTGTGTGTGCGCGCGCTCGCGTGTGCGTTTGTTTGTTTGTGCACTCGTTTGTAGTATATGTGTGTTTTTGTATGTATGAAGTTTCTGCCGTATTATTATTATTATGTTATCTCAATTGCAGATACATGTAGAAAGTCTCTTGAACCAGTGCACGAAAGCGATGCGGATTTGTAAATGCTTTATAATAAACCGCTGTTTAAAACAGCAACCAACCAACCAACAAATAAACAAACAAAACAACAATCAAAACAATGGTCCTCTATCATACTATACTAAGTGTAAACTTCTCAAGGTTAGAAAAGATTATAATTCATACATTCCCGACAATCATCCTTTAAAAAATATACTCTTTCACTACAAGCGTCATATAAAGTAAAACAAGGCTCTCGCGGCCTAGAGGTTAAGGTGCTCGCTTCTCATTCAAAGGTCCCGGGTTCGAATTCGGGTACCGACGGAAAAAAATTTCTTATCTAAAGTTGTCTCCTTTCCCCTTCTTTCCTTCTCTCTTGCTATATTATGTCAGTCTTCACTTTCTTCCCCCACCCCTTCACCTCCTTTGCCCTATCCACTGGGCTCCTGACTCTTTCTGCAACCTTTCTACGACTACTCCTTGGCTCCTTCTTACTGCTGTCTTTCAGCCACACCCCTGCTCTTCTAATAGGAAAGATCTACACCTAGCCCTCTCGGACAAGGGTGAAAAATCTTCAAGGTCCCGTGTGCAAGTTGCGCACGTTAAAGATCCCTTGGTGGTCTAAAATCGATAAGAGTAGGCTTCGGCCGCCACCAGGGCAAAATTCAAAATTTCCTACCAATTGAAAAGTTTGGTGTGTCCCGCGCGCTCTTATAACCTATGCAGTTGGGAGCGCCGTAAAACACTTACCCCAAATAAATAATAATTATAATTTTTAAAAATTGAATAAAATAAAAAGACCGATGTCCTCGACAGTCTTGATCACATTTTGAAAATTCCAAACTTCAGAAAAAGTTATTATTTACTCAAATCAGGAGGAATTTGCTGACCTCTCTAAAAAGAGCAGGAGTTCATTCATCACCTGTTTTTCCTTCTTTTTTTTTCAAACGTTAGATTCCCAAACCAACTTGTATTAACTTAATCCCTTTCACTGTTCAACAAAAACAATAAAACTGATCAAAGCAATATCTTATTTGAGGCATAAGCAATTTTCTCAACGAGAACAACAAAGCTGAAGCTGTTGTTTCGGATAAGAACAGACATTATTGAGTCGTCAGTCATCAGTTGTAATGGACAAGTAAAGTTAAACTTACTAAATAAATGGAACGATTGAAAGTACGAATTCATCGAGCACAGTAATGGAGTAGCCAAATGAAAACTGTAATAAAGCTTCACTTTCTAAAAAAATATTATGAGATCGTTGTTCACTGAACAATTAAATGAACTCTTACTATAGTATCGAGGATCAAATCAATATCTGTTTCTTTCCTAAATCCATACATGACTAAATTGAATGCACGCATTAATTAATGTAAAGAAAATCATATTAATTAATATACCTGCACAAAAGATTCACACCTCCAGAACTTGTTAGCATGGTAAAGTCGTGCGTTTCGAAGCTTCATCAATCGCCGATCTGGTAAGAAATACAGGGTGGCCCTGACGCTCACAGTTTTAACAATATTCGTCCCATGAGTTGGGGCTGGGGTAGTAGTAAACAACATCGCAGTAAAAACACCTTGTAGCATTACAAAAGGTGCTGGGAGCTGTAGTAAAAGCTTCGCCCGTTAGTGACGAGGTTTGGTGGAATGAAATTTTCGTTATCAAGTGAACTTTTTGCACTAACTAATAGGGGTGTTATGGAATTAGAGCAAAACAGAAGCCCTGCCCTTGACAATGATTACCATACAAAGACCTCCGTCTAGCTAGCTTCTTTCTATCTACCGAACGTGAGTGTAGAGCCAGTGCAAAAAGGTTGGGGACTCTATATATTTCCTTTTGTCCTTCCTTCACCCTTCCTTTTTTAAATCTGAGTATGATCATCTCAACAGTACATCAGCCTGCCACTATAAGCTTAGGCCAAATCTCCTCCAACTCTTCTTAAAGCCCCAATTCTTGCTCACGGACTCGCTCAAAATTCAAACCGAAACAGCGCATATCGACATGGAGCGACTGCCTGGCGATAGCGCGGTAGAAAGGACAAAACGGAGACGAGATCATCCACCAATACTGGGTCAGTACAGCAGGTCAACTGCCGTAGGGGAAAATTGGGTCACGACTGTTCCGCCTCCCACTCCCATTTCTCCGTGAAACATTATCATGCCTTTCTATAGATCCTGTGCTGGAAAAAAGCGGTTGAGGTCTCCAGGTCGAGGTCAGGTTTTAAGACGTGGGCATACCGATTTAGGTCGCATAGTCCAAAAGCAGAAATGTGGACAAAAAGCTTCAGTATAACAGATGGGAGAGTGGGTCATGAGCACGGGAGGGGTGATTTTTTCATTCATATTCGCAGGGTACACACACGCGCGCACGCACGTACGTACGCACCCCCCCCCCCCCCACCACAAACACAAACACGCGCGGACACACACACACACACACACACACACACACACACACACACACACACACACACACATATATACACTCATATACATTCACGCACACTCTAAAAAAAACACCGTTCTTTTCATTACTAACACACTTTAATACCGGATCATTAATAATGTGATAGAAGTAACAGTAACAGAATTATGAGCAGTAATAATAGCAACAACAGCAGTGGTAGTAGTAGTACTAGCAGCAGCAGCAGCAGCAGCAGCAGCAGCAGCAGCAGCAGCAGCAGCAGCAGCAGCAGCAGCAGCAGCAGCAATAGTAGTAGCAGTAGCAAGCAATAGTATACCAGTCAAAGGCTTTTACTTCCGTCTGGTGACCTTAGTGCACTGACGACTGTCGAAGTGGGTCGTATGCCATAGAGGTATATATAGAGATATTGTTATTCTACAGATGTTGTTAAGAGTACTTGAAACGAGTAATTTTTTCTTAGCCCCCGAAATAAAATAGACGAATAAAATTCATACCACACTTGTAAAATAGTAGTAAGAGATCCCTCACAACTACGTTGAATTCAACCGTAGGCCTATTGGTCATTTCTCACCTTTGGAGCATATCACGGAAGTGAATATCTTCTGATTATAGACGGGGAGTAGAATTCGGAAAAACAACTTCCACTACGTCTTCAGCCCAGGCAAAACTGTAATGTGCAGGCTGCTTTAATATCGTCTGTCAAGATGCAATACACACACACACATACACACACACACACACACACACACACACACACACACACACACACACACACACCACACACACACACATATGAGGCTGCGTGGTGGAATCAGGCTCTCGTCAAAATAATAAAAGTGAAGAAACTTGCATTTTTCTGCAGGTTTGTGAATTTTTATCAAATTTTTGCTTTTTGGCTCAACGCCTTTCATGCCCATTAAAGAACTCATTTCTGTGTAGGTTTTTCTTAAAGGCGTTGATTCAAGGCACAAAAATGTAAATTTTCAGTTACCAAGTACTCTTAAGCTAAGGAAATAATTATCTTTGACGGCCATTTTCTCACTAATTTTACCTCTGAAAGCATGTGACCCCCACCTCCTTCTTTCGCAAATATCTCGACTTGTATTCAAGATAAATGGATTTTTAAAAATTCAAATAAAGACAAGTGAACAAGCTTTAAGATGATGCCAATAACTCTACATGCCCAAAAATTGACGAGGGCCTGATTCCACCACGCAGCCTCACACACACACACACACACACACACACACACACACACACACACACACACACACACACACACACACACACACACATATATATATATATATATATATATATATATATATATATATATATATATATATATATATATATATGTAAAAGTGGTAGTAGAAGTAGTAGAAGAAGCAAAAGCAGTAGTAGTAGAAAAAAAATGTAGAATGTATTGGTTGGACGTTGGACGACCCAAATCTATACAATTAGGTTATATAAGAGGCAGGACCTCAGAATTTAACGTCCATCCCCGACTGGACCAAACCAAAAGGGTTGAAGACTTTGAAAAGTCCACACACAAAAAACGACTCAAGTTCAAGAACGCCAGTTTGGGATTGGAACCACGACCATCCGCTCCATAGTCCAGCATGATACTAACTGAACCAACGGTAGTAGTAGTAGTAGTAGTAGTAGTAGTAGTAGTAGTAGTAGTAGTAGTAGTAGTAGTAGCAACAGCAGCAGCAGCAGCAGCAGCAGCAGCAGCAGCAGCAGCAGCAGCAGCAGTAATAGCAGTAGCAGTTCTAGTATACACTGATACAGTATACCAACCAGACGCTTTCCCTCTGGTGACCTTAGCGCACTGACAATTGTCGAAGTGGGACTGTTGTGGTTGTGATTGTGGTTGTAGTAGTAGTAGTAGTAGTAGTAGTAGTAGTAGTAGTAGTAGTAGTAGTAGTAGTAGTAGTAGTAGTAGTAGTAGTAGTAGTAGTTGTGTAGTAGAAGAAAAAGAAAATGCAGTAGCAGTAGTAGTTTTAAAAAAGTGTAAAGTGTGTGGGTTCGACGCCCCAAGCAACACAGTTATGTTACTCAAGAGGCAGGACCTCTGAATATAATGTCCACACTCGGTTGGACCAAGCCAAATAGGCGGAGAACCTTAAAATGTCCACAAAAACAACACGACATCAAGAACGCCCAATCTGGGATTGGAACCAGAGCCATTCGCTCAATAGTCCGGCATGATACCTTCTGAACCAACGGAGCGCCCGTCGTAGTAGTTGTAGTAGTAGTGGCAGCAGCAGTAACAATGGTAGTAGTAGTAGTAGTAGTAGTAGCAGCAGCAGCAGCAGCAGCAGCAGCAGTAGCAGCAGCAGCAGCAGCAGCAGCAGCAGCAGTAGTAGTAGTAGTAGTAGTAGTAGTAGTAGTAGTAGTAGTAGTAGTAGTAGTAGTAGTAGTAGTAGTAGCAGAAGCAGTAGCAGTAGTAGTAATCAGGACCAAAAATACCAACCAAAAGGCTTTCTCTCTGATGACCTTAGTGCACTGACGACGGTCGAAGTGGGTCGTGCGTGCGCCACACAGTCTGTATTCTGACATACCGTTCGTTCAGATGACGTTTGGGTGAGTCGGAAGAAATAAAATTGTTATTTGCTCCTTACACTGTGTGCCCATAGACGGGTTCGAATCAGGTCGCATCGTCGGGTCAGGTCGGTTAATGGTGGTTTCTGTGTGCACTACGAAGAGCTGCCAGCCTACCTTGATTCATTAAATTTGGCCCGCAAGTTAAAGCAGAGAACATTTTGACCTCTGATGACCGAGGAACTTGACTCCACGCTAAGACTCCCTGCTCTACAGGATGCTGGCTTGGGCTGTGGCGCCCAGGACAATACAATTGTAATGACTTTTTCCCCCCTTCGTATTCTCGCGCTGGGCAGAGGTGTCTATGACAACAGTTGTGCCTGACATTTACCAGCCCAAGCTGGCTACACTTTGTTACACTGTCGCAGACCGCCCGCAAACAAAAGATTTGGCCTTGACACCGCAATGACATAATATGATTTGTAGGCTGTTAGCCTTATGATTTGGTTGTGGATACAGTCAGTTTGATTCAAAATAAATACGTTTAAGTTTGCAAGATTTGGCCGAATTGTACCAAAATGGTCGTTTTTGTACCTCCATGAAGGAAGATCTGGCTGGCTCCGTCTGTACCAATCAAATAAATCAAAAACATCAAATGGGCAGTGCGAATTGGGCATAACGCACTCCACAACTATCGCTATAATATATATATATATATATATATATATATATATATATAATATGATGGCGATGAAAAGAAAGGTACCACCTTATACGTTCGATCGGTTCCCCTTTCTTGTAGAAAAATAATGATTCTTTTGATTATGAAATTGAATATGAAGTGTTCCATAAATAAATCAAGCTGAAAGGGTTATTTTTGGGCTAAAACTTCTCTGTCATGACGGAAATTTGACGATAGTCGTGTACGCCGTGTGATGTCTATGTGCATTCAACACATCAGTGCATCTCCTGCACATAGAGCACACACGTCTTCCTGCAAGATGTTGTTTCGGGCTTTGGTAACAACTGGCGAAATGGCAGGCCGTAGACTCATTGCAGCGACGTTATTCTTGATTTTTAAGAATTAAATTCCAATTGGAGTGCACGATGTGCGGGTGCATTGTGCTGTTAGAATGTTATGGGCTGATTGTGTTGAAAAAAAATGGCCGCGGCTTTCAACTTGAAATTAAGAATCGTCCGAGAGGATGATGGTGTCCCACTGCTCAGGGTCCATCGGTGGTGTAGCTGGAAGGATTTTTCAGGTGCACTGTCCCGATAAACTGGTCTTAAAATGGCATTGTTACCCTTGGAAGGCCAGTTCTGGGTCGGTTTTGAATAATCTAAGCCACAACATATCGTTTTCTCCGTTGGCTGATAGTCCTTCTGTTGACGTTGAATGTCCTCCCAACAGCAGCGTGCTGATAATGCCGTGGCTTGAATTTTGTTTACTTTGGGTTAAAGGTACCGTCCTTTTGGGTGACATTGATCAAAATGTTGATGCTGTTTTAAGTAAACACAGACATAAACATAATTTTTTTATAGAAAAAAAATCCACCTGGCGATGGGGAACCATTTTTTCTAACATTACCCACTTTTCAGAGTACTTAGAACGGTTCGCGTGAAAGACGAAGCATAAAGACTCAAAAGTTTAGATTTCATACTAAATCAAAAAATGGTACCTTTCTTTTGATCGCAGTTTATTATTATTATTGGGGAGAGGTAATAACTTTGTAGTCTGGCTGCTGCTCCCTGCAAATATGAGTAGGAAGGACGGGCGCACTAGTAAAGTCCTCCCCCGACCCCTTAATCTCTCACATGCTGGCTCCAAGCAACACACCTCGAGACCTCGCCTCAGCAGGCATGCAAAACCATGTGACGGGGTGGTGTTAACACGGCACCACTGGGCGTATGACCTGTACCTAAGACACCGGCCAGAGCGTAGGCTTCCCAGACGAAGGACAAGGGCCACGTGTTTGAGGTCAAGGCGAGCCCCCGGGTATTGGAGGAAGTCGACTGTGGCCAATGACTGTGGCCAATGACTGTGGCCAATGACTGTGGCCCAGCCTTTAGTAGGATGGGTGCCGCCAGGCTTCACCAGCCCAAGACTAACTGTATGATGAGAGACCTATTAAAGGAAGCTAAATGAAAGGGGGCTACGACTGCTAGAGTTAGGTTTTAGTAGAGTTTTTACAGCGCTCGCAACTGCATAGTGTCATATGAGAGCCAAGGGGTGGATGTCAACAGAGAAGTCCATAGAGCGAATCAGGCTTACTCTGGTCACCTCTCTAGCTTCAACCGCACACAGTCTGCTTCGAATATTAAGGCACCCCGGAAATAGTGGGGCTCAAAAGAGTAATAAATATACAAAAGAAGTAGAGGAAAATAACGATAGTAAGGATTAAGAAAAAAATCACAGCAGTTCAGGCACAGTTATGAGCATGACATTGATGAATCAGTCCATTTACAATTCTACTGATAATAAGAACATGTTAATGTCCCGCCCCCCTTTTGGGAAATGGCCCAACGACACTTTAGTCAGTAGCAAAAAAAAAATATTATGTAACACTGACACAGTCAAATTAACTCAGGGAAGGTGGTGGATCTTTAATTGTATGCTCCAGGTATTGGCCATATCTCTCCAACGAGCGTGGTTACGCAACTGTAAATTTTGAATAGCCATGTGTCTTGTTTCTGTGTCGATTCTGTAAACCCCCTGTCCAACATTGAGTTTCCACGTATTGATTGTTTTGTGGGTTGTTTCCGTACACTTTGTCTGTTAAAAAGTCCCACAGGAGATATGGACGGCGTTCAAGTCGAGAGAATGCGGTAATAATTACTTTGTAAGCTTTCGATTTAAAAGACGTTACCCAAGCCTTTCTTGCAACTGTGCTAGGGCTACACTGTGTGTGTGGGGTGTGACTCCATCCTGCTGAAACCAGGCTTCCTCAACTTCATAAACCGTTCTCCTCTCCAAACTTCTCCAAACTTTCTCAGTACGGTGAGAAATGCATCTGAAGTGACACGGCCGTGGTTCTGCCGTCCATGTCCTGAAACGAGAACATAACAGGCCGATGAGATTGAAGCTTTTTAAGAGATAAAATTTTGCATTTTACTCAAATTTGGTTGATTTTTTTTTTTTAAACTTAATATTTCTCGGACATGTGAAATTGATTTTCTTTGTACTTTGGTGAATTATAATATTTGATCTAAGTTTTGTTGAAAATAGTGCAAAGATGAGTAAGTTATTGTCCTTAAAAAATAAGAAATAAATAAATTTACTAAGGTACCCTGTAAGCCTGCTTTTGTTAGTGTGTCAGTGCGCAGAGAACCAACAAAATAAATCTGACAGCTGTGTCGGGAGGGTTGTAAAGAAGGTGGCGCTTGCTGATTTCAAATATGAAGTCGCTCTGATCATAATGGTTGCACAATGACTGACAAACCATTCAAACACACATATAAACAAACAACGTGCAAATATGAATATCTTCAAAACAATTAGGCTTTATAATTGTATGTGCAATTCCATATTTGAAATCAGGACTGGTCAATGTGCATGATCTGGACCTTTCAGTTTTTCTGTTAAGCAAATTCGTTGACGGCTTCTTGGTTGAACCTTGCACCCTTCATGATAAATCGTCAAGGAATATTATCTCTTTTGCTTTCCATCCACAAAAGAATGCGAAAATTCTGCTGGTTGATGTGTTTCCAGTCAAAATTTACCAAATTTTACAAATATAGCAAGCATAATGAAGAGTCTTTAAATCTACAATCAAATTTGAGACAAAAGGTTTCGCCATCTTGGATTTTGTTGACATGTCTCACGCAATGAATACCGCACTTATTTTCATGAAAATATCATGTTGTTACTTTGCATGCATATTAATAGACAATAGACTTTCAAATTGTTTGTTGAATTTTTCCGTAACAAATTAGAAAATTTTTAACGATTTTTTTCTTGCGGCAGTATTAAAGTTTGCAAAAATCCGTGAAAATCTACACTCCTGACACCATCAACAAAAATCTATTCCATACATCAAAAATTCAACAAAGAATATTTAGCGTTACATCTTATCTTCATTCTGTGAAAATTTCAAGAAGATTGGGTTAAAAATGATGGAGTTATTTTAAAAAAGTATATGACAAAACATGTTTTGAAAAATAAACAGGCGATAAAGAAACATTATGAGGAAATGGTGATGACTAACATGTCAGGTATTTTTTTTTTAAAATAAGGCTTT
>NW_004797498.1:48699-50369 GCF_000002075.1 Aplysia californica | reverse complement strand
GGGGATCTGAATTTTCTATTTTTTCATGTGGATGCTGTGATGTGAACATTAATTGAAACACCAAAATGTTATTTTTATAACATTTCCTACTTTTCACACTAGGCCTACTTATGGTGTGGTCAAAAATTCGTGGTGTAACTAACTCCAATATTTGCACAATGACATCAGTTTGTCTTAACTGATGAAAAGTTTTTTTCAAACACCTGTACACTGTATTCCAGAACATTGCTTAATAAATACTTATTAAAAAATCCAAGTCGATGGTTTCTACAGCTTTTAAAAAGTTTACAGCTCGGGCAATATCGCTTTTCAAAGGAAGTCTGTCATTGTTTTCTAATCGCGACTTTACGCTTATTGAACGCATATTTTGAGAGCCTTTAGTGCAAAAAATGTGTTTACTATAAAATTATTTTCTTGTAACAGGTTTTGTCACTAAAAATTGTCTTTGGTGAGCTGAGACGTAGGCCATATGTACGTATACAAAATGTGTTCAAGAAGCGGGAAGTGCTATGAACAATGCCATTTTCCGCGTGACAGAGATTTACTGTATTTTATATAAATTCATTAAGAAAATTTGTTTAATCTAGCCTCAGTTGTTGTGGAAAAATATGATTAAACTGAGACAAATTGATACAAACTGCTGGGCACAGTAAGAGTGATTCACCCTTTTAAGAGATAATATTATTTGATTATAGGTTGCGTAACGACTCAAAACACTAGATTTTATACACAATAAAAGGGTGGTACCAGGTATTATTACCCTGCAGACATTCTGGGCTTTCCGGGAAGCAAAATGTGGAAGCTGCAAATTACACGCGCTCAAACACGTATAACTGACAAGATCTTTTGCTTTCTATAGCTGGGTACCCAATCCGGTCCAATCCCACCTTGGTGAAGAGAGGAAAATTCGTGTAAAATGCCTTTCACAAGAACACAACTTCGCCCCTTCCCCCTCGTGTGATTCGAACCCTCGACTTTGCTGTTGCGAGACTGAGAGTGTGGCCATTTGTCCTCTGACCCCAATGCTCACGCCACACAGTGCGTGAGTTTTGCCTCGTATGTCTGTTTGTCCTCAGCCTTGACCGATACAAGGTCAGTCTGTAGAAAACAGTGTCGCAGCTTCGGGACTGAACCAGTGAGGGACATACTGACAAGATCGTTTGCTGTCTGTACGGACGGGTACCCATTCACTCTTGGGTGAAGTGAGGAAAATTCGTGTAAAGTGCTTTTAGGAAGGGCACATCATAGGGCCAGAACATGAAACCCCGAACCCGCAACCACACGATTACGAGTCCTGTGGCCTAACCACTAGACTAGCCACGCCATATTTTGTTCCGCTTTCCTTTTACTTTTGTTAAATGTTTTATTTTAAAGTTGAGTTTTCTCTTTCAACAATAACTGCTAACAGAAAAAGTATGTTGAAACAATGTATTTGAGTGTGTGTATACATTCTTAAAGGGTTGACGGCCACACACAAAATTAGGAAGTGCTTATTTGCAACGTCGCGTTGTGATTAGCGCCAGTGCTACATAAAACGCCGCGTTGTGATTAGCGCCAGTGCTACATAAAACGCCGCGTTGTGATTAGCGCCAGTGCTACATAAAACGCCGCGTTGCGATTAGCGCCAGTGCTACATAAAACGTCGCGTTACGATTAGCGCCAGTGCTTCA
>NW_004797498.1:44490-48510 GCF_000002075.1 Aplysia californica | reverse complement strand
AGTGCTAAATAAAACGCCGCGTTGCGATTAGCGCCAGTGCTAAATAAAACGTCGCGTTGCGATTAGCGCCAGTGCTACATAAAACGCCTTGTCGCCGTGTGAAAAAATAACAAGCTTAATCTGCACTTCGTTATCGGAAGTTCTGATGGCCGAAGTGGCAGCGCGTCATTATTTTTTTAGCGTGGGTTCGATCCTGGTCCTGGACGGGTTTTTTTTTTTCTTGTTTTTTTTTGTTTTTTTGTTGTTGTTGTCCTCTTCTCGACTGACCAATAAATTGTTCCCATAATTATATCTTGTTGCTTTGTAGTTTTTTTTAAATGTAGTGATGAAGCATGCACATTCTGGTTTTGTCCGCAAGAGGAGCTCTGTACAAAGTAGGCCTTAGTATAGCCTATACGTTTCCTTTTACCAATTTAGGCCTGGTTAAAGTTCAGCGTGTGTGTGTGTGTGTGTGTGTGTGTGTGTGTGTGTGTGTGTGTGTGTGTGTGTTTGTGTCTGGCTGTTGAAAATTCTTTAAAAACATAGGAAAGAAATCCAACAAAACAAATATCGCGAGAGGATAACACTTCCACAATAAAATTATTATTATGATAAAAATATTCTAGCCTAGGTCACTGCATACAATTTGAGCCCACGACATCAGCTGTTTCTCTCGGTGCGACGTGACCCTGCGGCAAGTCTCAATGGCGGACTCTATCAAAATGGTGGAATCACGGAACCGTGACCTAGTTACTGTGACCTGGGTAAGCGGGTCGTCGTTGCAGGAGCGTCATCACGAGAGCTGGTTACACGAAACTAACCATTTTTTATTGTACACATGTATCATGTTTTCTGCGCAAACCGGTGACTCGCTAAACTTCAATGGGTGTCTTAAAAACAGCCCCTGTCTCCTTTACGCGCACATAAAACCTTTTCCACTCGATATTGAAAATGTGTTTTTCTAACGTATGTTTTGATTTTGTCTGTGTGGTTTAAAATTATTATTTTTAGTAAGGGGGCGGGGGCTGGACGATCATAATCGTGTCAAGCACTCTGGCCCAAGGCTTCATTCTTCTAAATGTGGACAGACGTTCTCCAGAATAACAAGATACACCAAACATGTGACCCTTGTCTGCTGTTTTAGCTAAAATTAGCCGAACAGTTTGAATGTGAGTCGTTGCAGGGCACCACTGATAGGTCGTACTTCATCTTTTATTTTCATCCAACACTAACACGACTGACTGGCAGTTGCCACGATGTGCTTCTCTTCACTCTAACAACACCCCCCCCAAAAAAAAACAACAACAAAAAAACAAAAAAAAAACCCAATGAAAAACGAAATAACAAACACAACACTAACAACAAGCAAACAAACGAACAAACAATTAACAAACAAACAACAAACAAACAAACAAAACAAAAAACAAACAAATAAGCAAACACAAAAAACAACAGGTTTTTTTTAGTTCTTTTACTCTTCAATTGTAGCTGGTTTTGGTAGGTCCGCGCGCGCGCGTTCACATATTTTCGCATTTTCTACTTCATGTAATACAGAGTAATTTGGTTCCGAACAAGAGTCCTCTTTCTCCTCTTTGCTGCTAGATTTATATGGAACTAGCTTTAAACCAAAGTTGAAAACATAACTTTTGTAGTGCTACTATAAAATGTAATGTGATTTCAGACGAGAGGTATAATTTTCTTTTCTTTTGTGCATACCTAATGTACTCCAAACTATGGCTAACGTTGAAAATAGAAGTGGTGAAGGAAAATACACTGGACTCTTACGAAACACACATTGCGCAAATGGGTAGCTCCGCTCAAATGAACCCCTGCGTTAAATGGTGTATTGTTTACTGAACTTATTGCGTTGTCGTGTAGAGCAACGTTCGGTTCCACAGACCAGCGTGCAACTCATTACGTAGATCAAAGTTTAACTTACCACCGTTCAAGAGCTTCAGATTGGTCCGATGTTGTGTCCTTGGGAAAAGCATTTTACAGAATCTCCTTTCATTGAATCCGAGTTTTCTTTGAACCAGAGTTTGTTGTATCTGAGTTTCCCTGTATATTTACAAACCCAGAAACCAAAATATGTTGTTTGATTTCTAGGTTATTGGCCATTTCAGGTAGAAGACGTGAGTTTAATTCCATTATGACAATGGGTTTTTTTTTATCAAGAATATCTGTTTCAACAGTGAATTATGTTGTACCCCTCCCTTCACTCGGGTCGGCCCTGATAGTAAATGTAGCAACAGTGCACCTCCTAGATGATCTGTTTTGTGTGAAGGAGAGATGCAAAAAATAAGAGATAAAAGTAAGGAAAAACTGCTTTGGGACTAGGACTGGCCCATAACCACTTGAATTTCTGCCTGCAATTCTCTCATTTTGAAAGCTGATTCCCCCCCCGCCCCTCTAATCCTGAATTCGGACTATAACACCATTTTATCTCTACCTCCTTTCATAACTACCGTACTTACTTACGTCACAATGTTTTGCACAGAAACAAACCAAATTTACGGTATGGTATAGATTTAACGGCCCTTTCAAGACTAAGGTTTTTATAGTAGAGGCACCTGTGAATTTATAGTCCATTTCCAATGGGACCAGGCCAAGACGGCGGAAAGCCTTTGAAACCCCACAGACAAGTCCAAGGACCTAAGCTTTTTATCGGGTGAGGGGGGGGGGATCAAACTAGGTCCACCTGCATCACAACCTCGTACCAGCCAAACTCAATCCCCACGAAACAGTTATGTTTTTCTGAATAAACCCTGGGCTTTTGGCTAAGAAGAAAATTTAGATCTGTGAGCAAAGAGGTTTAGTGCTAGAGTTCGTGGCTGCGATTTCCCCCCACGTAAACGAACGGAGGCTGCGTGTGCCCACTCTGGGACGCTGAATCTCAAGGACAAGACATGCACATCTTAACAGTCGGGTGAGTACTTTTCGAGACTCACGAGGAGGTGTCTAGGTGGTCTCATGAGGAAATATACAAGCTTGCATTGAAATCAGAAATGTAGGGGCAGGGTGGTGTTTAATGTACTGGAGCTCGTCAGGAGAGGGGTGGGGGATCAGACTGTTCATGTAAATGAGGGCACGCCAGCCATGCCGATGACGGTAAGAAGGCGTCCATGTCTGACACGTGTGACGTCACTCCAGCGAGCTCTTGTATCATATAATATATTATTACCTCTTTGGATACGAACCAGAATAATCTCCTTTTTCGTGTTTGTCTGTTTGAATAGATTGCATATTATTATTGTTTTGATTTTACGCAACACATTATGGCAGATTTCTGGCCATAGTGATCAATGTTGTCTTCACACTCTGGTTCAAGTAATGTGATGCCCAGCGGTTGTTTGAAAACATACGGACTCTTGTTCTGACTTACAGTAGAGCTGTCAGGTGTCTTGGGTCAAGCTGTTTACCTGTTAGGCCTTGGGCGCACAAGGCATGCGTTCAATAAAACTACAACGTCCCAGGAGACAGACATTCGATAAAATTAACCCCCCCATTACAGGAATCGAACTCTTCTGCGTCTTGTTTGTTTTAATAAGGTTTTACGGCGCTGGCAACTGCATAAAGTCATATGAGCGCCAAGGCTGTGGATGTCAACAGAGAAGTCCAAACGGGGAATCAGACTTACTCAGCTCATCTCTCTAGCCTCAACAACAGTCTGCTTCGACTATCAAGGCACCCCGGAAATAGCAGTTCACCAGACAGTGACAAACATACAAAAGAAGTAGAGGAAAAATGACGATAGTAAGGATGAGGAAAGAAAAAGCAGCAGTTCCCCTTAACTTGTTCCGGCACAGTATGAGCATGCCATTAATTAATCAGCCCACTTACAATTCTACTGCGCATAACGTAAGAACATGTTAATATCAGTAGTAGTAGTAGTAGTAGTAGTAGTAGTAGTAGTAGTAGTAGTAGTAGTAGTAGTAGTAGTAGTAGTAGTAGTAGTAGTAGTAGTAGTATTAGTAGTAGTAGTAGTAGTAGTAGTAGTAGTAATAGTAGTAGTAGTAGTAGTAGTAGTAGTAGTAGTAGTAG
>NW_004797498.1:43356-44390 GCF_000002075.1 Aplysia californica | reverse complement strand
AGTAGTAGTAGTAGTAGTAGTAGTAGTAGTAGTAGTAGTAGTAGTAGTAGTAGTAGTAGTAGTAGTAGTAGTAGTAGCACTGCCCTGGTTTGGGGGGGGGGTGGTCTTCTGCGTCTGACAACAAAGCTCTTTACGCTACTCTACTGACACAGATACTTAGCCTTCCCCTATGCAACCTCTGAAGTAAGCGGCTGCAGCTTCCAAAGACTTAACAGTTAGACCCTCTCCTCACGATTTCCTGTGCAATGAAAATTCTACCGTGCGTGGGAAAAATAAATCACTGCTCAAGCTTGAAATGTCACGCATGGTAGACTTTTGACCTCGCCGCTCTCCTCTTCTGCCTCTTTACGTTCCCCCTGCTAGATCTCAGGGGTAGGGTATCCAACTGCTGCTTTTCAACCTGCAGTGCAGCTGATTTTTTTACGTACTTGTACTACGTAACCGTTTTTCCTACATTTTTGGCAAGTTTTATAGCGCCTGCAATTAATTGCATACGGTCATTATACACGCGCGTGTGACACATTAACTACTTTCAGTTTGGTAGGAATTAATTTTGAATTTTGCCCCGGTGGCGACCGAAGCCTACTCCTATCGACTTTAGGACCACCAAGGGATCCTTAACGCGCACAACTTGCACACAGGACCTCCAAACTTTTTTCGCCTTTTCCCGAGAAGGCTAGGCTTCAGATCTTACCAATCCTAAGACCAAGGGTGTGGCTGTAAGACAACAGCTGTAAGAAAGAAAAAAGCGAGAGGGAGTCTGGCAAAGGGAAGTGAGAGTAAGAGAAAGAGACAGGAGTATTATTCCAACTAATATTATTTGCTCCCTCCCAAAAATACCCCCATCCCCCCCACACACACATACACACACGAACACACACACACATACAGACACACACACACATACAGACACACACACGTATCTATATCTATATATATACCAACAGAGTAGAAGTGTGCGTGTGAGTGTGTGTGTGTGTGTGTGTGTGTGTGTGTGTGTGTGTGTGTGAGTGAGTGAGTGTGTGTGTGTGTGT
>NW_004797498.1:40113-41352 GCF_000002075.1 Aplysia californica | reverse complement strand
GAGAGAGAGAGAGAGAAGAAAGGGGGTGGGGAGTGAAAAGTGCCACAGAATTGCTCAACATGTTTGAACCCCATAGGCCCAAGTAACTTACAGACATTGTCATGAGGGACAAAACATTGATTACCTCTTTTTTTAGAATTCCATCTTAGCGGCTGCATTGTATGGGAATAGATTTTAAAAGGAGACAGGTCTGTCGTTTTGTGTCCAGGATTCCAAAGCAGAAAGAGGCTTTTGATGTCTTTTCCAATTACAGGGATCCTTTTGTGGTTTGTATCATGCCACATAATACGATTATGACTCCTTTTACTATGTGCAAAATGTACAATCCCGGCTGAATAATAATGTTGATGAGCCGAGATCGAAGATTGAAACCTCTCACGCAATGCTCTTCCCCAACAATGCATCTTCCCACAGATCAACGGTCACACCACAACTCCGTGTATACAAGTGTAAGTTGTCCAAGTTTTGCCTCATCCTGCCTACACTCCTGGCTTTGCTTCTGAATATTTCCCATTTCGAAAGATAAGTTTGCTGGACGAACGTTTGAACACATTTAAAACTTTTTAAAAGCCGTAAAGTTAGAGCTGCAAAGCATACCGGAAGCTAGAGCTAACAACTAACAACCACGGTGCCTTCCGGAAGTGGCTGTGGATGATAAAATCCTGCAGACAAAGTCGAGAAGAATAATTATTTCAAGGGACTGTGAAGATTTCAGGTCCATAGCATTAAAAGTTTTTGAGATACTTTAGAACTTTCATTACTTTTTTATGTACTCTGATACATGTACAAACACAACACAAGTGTGTCTGTATGTGTGAGTTTGTGTGTGTGCGTGTGTGAGTGTGTGTGTGTGTGTGTGTGTGTGTGTGTGTGTGTGTGTGTGTGTGTGTGTGTGTGTTTGCTTGTTGTTTGTGTGCGGGTTGTAGAGTGTGAACACACTCTTTTACGGATGCGTTTACAGCAAGACATTTTGACTCTTTATATATTCTCCACAACGCCTGGGAAACAGAACCACATTACAACATTTGTCATCTGACAGCTTTGTTTTCAGTCTCTCTATGTCAGGGGTCAACGAACCGTTGTCAAAGTGGACCGGATAACTAGACAATACTAGATCCGCGCCGGACGGGCCGTATTATCATAAATTTTCTTTCTTCCTTTCTTATTCTTAAAGCGTTGTTCGTTTACTGCATGATGTAGCCTTCTAAAAACGACGTCCATTCTGTTTTAATAATAATA
>NW_004797498.1:35265-38944 GCF_000002075.1 Aplysia californica | reverse complement strand
TAGATCTTGAATGGTGCCATTAACATACATTTGGGAATCATCGGCATAAAAATGATAATTCAATTCATGATTTTGTAAAATGCTTGCTAAGTTTTATCAGCTGTTTTCCGTGTTCAGGTTGCACCCATCTGTTCTCTCTGTGTCGTTTTGCCACCTTCTTTCTGGTTTTTCTCTTGGTCTTGTTTCTGTTCTTGGTCTCCATTTAGTGCATATTTTTGTCCACTTGTTGTCTATCACTCTGGCGATGTCGCCAGCCCATTTCCACTTTTGATGGAGTATAAATTTGGGGATATCCTCCATTCCTATTTTGCCTCGTAATTTTGTGTTTTATTTCATCTTGCATTCCCATGTCCGGCATCTTCCTTTTCATTGTTGTTTGATTCCTTTATTGTACTTCTGGTTATTGGTCACGTTTCACACCCACAGATTTTTTTGGGGACAAGACACTGATTGAAGACGTGTCTTTTTTTTTTTAGTAATATCGGCAAATTTTGACCTTTAGGTATTTCAATTGTACCTCGGAACCTTTTCGTAGTTACAAGTGTCGTATTAATAATTGAATTTCTGGAATAAGGTTGTAAGGTGAATACAGAAATGAGCTTTTAGAGAGAGTTCACTAATCATTTTGTTCAATACAATACATCGATGTGTTAAATGAAAGATTTATGACATTGACCAGTGGAGTCTTGTGGGGTAAGGCTTGCAGCTTCAGCCCCCACCTGGTTTTCTTCACCAAAAACTTATATCTCTGACTGAAATCAAAACATTTCACACAAAAATGTTAAGGGACAAAACATAATAATGTATTCCAATTAAAAGCGAACTCCATGAACACCCAAATGAAGATTCTGAGGCATAACGACCCGAAAAGTGACCTCTTTGGTCTGTGTGTCTACTACTATTTATTGCGACTACAGCTCCGTCCGTAAAGGAGTATGAATTTTCATTGGTTTGTCCCTTGAGCCCCGGCACTTAAGTTCCCACAGACTGAATGTCAATAGGGTCTTGACCTTGCATGGCTCTAGGCCGAGACAAAGCAACTCGACGATCTGTTAGGCTCCGGGGCTGAAGCTGCACTGTGTCATGTAATTAGGCATCGTGCGCTTGACAATTGACACCAAATTTGCACCTCCTCGTGGCTCCACTGAGTACGCCCCCTCCCCCCTGTTTTCCACGGCACTCTGTATTTATTTCGTGTAATGCTGTGGTATTATAATTGTCATTGGGCTTAGAATGTCTGTTTACACTTGAATTAAATTTTGAGCGTGTTAACTGTAAGTGATCTCTTGCGTACTGCGTACACGAGCGTTCTGTGTGCGGAGATTAGACAACCAACCAAGAGCCGTTATAGTGTATCAGTGATTTGATGTACTTTTAAATTGGAATACTATAATGTTTATTCTTCAACGTAGCAATGTAAAACGTGTAAAATACTTATTAGAAATTTGCTTTAGCTCTTTTTTTTCTTGAAGCTAAGCTAACTGTCAAGAGATTAAGATCACATCAAACAGCAGAACTTGGACATTCTGTTGTAGGTGGAAAGCAAAAGAGATCTTTTAATCATGAATGATTCGCCATGAAGGATGCATCGACCAACCAAAAGTCATCGACAAATTTGTTCAACATAAACCGAAGAACGTAAATCATGTCCACGTTTAAAGATGCATAAGTCCATTTCTTGGTTTCAAATGGGGTTTTGCCATTAACGAGATAATAATACTTTTAATAAGTTTGAATTTTGCCCGGGTAGCGGCCGAAGCCTACTATTTTTATATCGATTTTAGACAACCAAGGGATCGTTAACGTGCGCAACTTGCAGACGGGACCTTCGAGAATTTTCGCCCTTGTCCGAGAAGGCTAGGTGTTCATCTTTCCACCAGGATGCATCCTTTATAATCTGAGTTATCTCAAAGTTTGGCCACGGCAAGCCCCACCCTCCTTTACTATCCACCTGACGCGATTGACATTGACGCCCATCAAAGGTATGTTACTTTAACCAGAAGTGAAGACTTCAGTCTACAAAAGCACGTTTAATTTGTCGAGTCAATGAAATTACTAAATTATATTGGTGCCCAAATTATTCAGAACAACCAACAAACACATCTTCTGCGGCTTTTCACCGCATGATGGCATAACGGCGGCCCAGGCAAACTGGGAAAAGTGGGCGGCAGGATTTGGCCCACAGGCCGTAGATTGGTCGCCCGTAATCCACGCCATCAACGATTGGTGGGAACTCGATGTCATGGAATAGCAGCACCATGGTTATGTCACATGCCGAGCCGCACGTCTGCCCGCTTTAACTGTTGAATAACTGGCGGGTTTTATTTCGGTTTTTGCCTTTTGCGTACTTTTTGGCCCGATATGTTTGGTTTTGCTTGTCACAGGCGTGACGAAGCTTGACCGAATTTTTTTACTTCCTCTTTTGTCAAAGACTGAGACACAGAGACTACTGGTTCACAGTTCACACGTTGCGTAAACATTTGTCACGTGAAGAAAATCCCCCCCCCTTCCCCCCACATACACACACCATTTCAAACTGCAGCCGTAATTTGGAGCACCTAGGGCTCTCGTGGTCTGGAAGTACGGTGTTCGCCTCTCATTCAAAAGGTCCCGGGTTCGAAACCTGACAGGGATGGAAACATTTTTTCTCTAAAATTGTCTCATTTCTCCTCCTTTCTTGTTCTGTTTTGTCCACTGCTTTCATCTCTTTACTTTTTTCTATCCCCCCCCCCCTTTCCGGCCTCTTCTAGTTTCATTTCTTCTTTACTTCGTGACTCTTGGAGTAAATATATAGGGAGAGGCCCTAACGTTGCGTCGCCCGCTCAACAGTTCCAACCAAGTTGAAGCCGAAGGGGCGGAGTTTATCGGGGCTGCCGCCATCTTTGTAAGTTCAAAACAATGCAGCGTACGCAGCGTAATCTCTTTTCAAAACAAGCTGCTAGGACTCCATTGTCTCTCGAAATTTCTTTCTCAATGTTAATTACAGCATAATAAGCACTCACGTACAGTAGTAATATAATAAGGATGTTAAGAAATCTTACTTGCCTCAAATTACCAGCTCACTTAGTCGAATATTTACAGTAATAAATGTACTATGTATACACATTGCGATGGTAAGATAATTTTTTTACATGTTTTAGAGACGAAATTGGGATTAAAAAGGATTTAAACAAAATTATAAACGGGATAACAAAATTTGCTGAATTTTTGGTAGTAGAACTTCATATAATATTTTTACAAAAACGAAGACTTCTTGATAGTAATATAATAAGGACGGTAAGAAATCTTACTTGCATCAAATTACCAGCTAACTCAGTCGAACATTTAGTAATGCATGTACTATGTATACACATTGTGACGGTAAGATAATTTTTTTTACATGTTTTAGAGAAGAAATTGGGATAATAAGCATCAAAACAAAAATATTAACGGGATAACAAAATTTGCAGACTTTTTGGTCATAGAACTTCATCAGTGCAAAATGGTGTCATCGGTGACATTATTTTTACGAAAACGTAGACTTCTTGACTTAAACATAGAACAAAATATATTTCTAACAAAATGGAAAATGATTACACAAAAGATGGTAGTGAGGGTGGGATGGGCGAAGAATGAGGAAGGAGAGGGCAAGGCAGATAAAAATGAAGTATGAATGGTGGAAATTAATCCCAACCCCCCC
>NW_004797498.1:30550-35165 GCF_000002075.1 Aplysia californica | reverse complement strand
AAAAACCAGGAGGGAGGGGCACCTTTAAAACACCCGGATACTTTATCAAAATTTTACAAAATACATGTACTGTTGAGTGTATTCAAAAATTAATAGACAATTTTAAATGATAGACTTATTATAAGAATTTCAAAACAGATTACACTAATTTGTGACTTTTCTCATTTGACAATGTCACACACCCCTGCACAGACACACGACGCATGGCATCGAAAATGTTATTCACACACCAAACACACTTCAATGACATTCTTTGAAGGCACTGTCACCCCTCCGACGAGACTTCAAAAACAGCAAGGAAGTTACATTTGACACACTGGAGTCAACTAAGGTTTCACATTTTCAAATGCTTTGTCAACCTTAACAACACAAAACCAGCAATGTAAGCAACAGTATTCTCAGTACAAATTGACAAGTATGCCAGACTAGATCTAGGCACATACGTGCAGTTATCATCATGGCAAACTGAATTTTCTTCATTCTTTTTTATTCTGTTTTTTACTGTGAGATGTATTTATTAAACATTTTAAGTTGGTAGGAAATTTTGAATTTTGCCCGGATGGCGACCGAAGCCTACTTTTATCGATTTTAGACCACCAAGGGACCTTTAATGTGCGCATTTTGCATACGGAACTTCAGAGATTTTTTCGCCCTTGTCCGAGCAGCCTACGGGTAGATCTTTCCTACAATAAGATCAGGGGTGTGGCTGAAAGACAGAGGTAAGAAGGAGCCAAGGAGTGGCAGTAGAAAGGCTGCAGAAAGAGTCCGGAGCCCTGAGGAGGTGGGGGCAGAAAGTGGAGACGAAAGCAGACTACAGAGAATGTAGAATTTTAGAGAACAAATTTTTTCCGTCACTACTCGGATTCAAACCCTGGACCTTTGAATGAGAGGCCCACCAGACCCGAACGCTACGCAAACTGCCATTTGGTCAACAGTAAGTTTACAACTGAAAGAACTGAGCTGATCTCACAAACATGGCCGACCGTCGTCTGCTGCGGCTTCACGTTACTCGACTCGCGCCCTCTCCTATTAATAGTTACTCCAAGATTGCAACTACTGGCTCCTTCTTACTGCTGTCTTTCAGCCACACTCCTGATCTTGGGGTAGATAAAAATCGAACATCTTGCCTTCGTGGATAAGGGCAAAAATCTCGGAGGTCCGGTGGCTCTAAAATCGATAAGAGTAGGCTTTGGTCGCAACCGGGGCAAGTTTTTAAATTAATTCCTATCAAAACTGAAGATACTCAGGTCAGTTTTTTTTTAAATCCCAAAATATATATTACCTTCGACATTGGAATGTGGCAGCCTGGAGGCAAGAAGCCCAACAAAGTAGGAAAAACGATCACATGCAAGTAAAAATCAGTCGCACCGCGGGTTGAAGAACCAGCGCTCAATTACCCCTAAGATCTAGCAAAGAATACTATGGGGTCAAGGGTGGAAGTGGAATTGCAGCAGCTGTCTTAATAAGAATGAGGAACAGCAATGTGATTATCATGATGCGAAAAGATCATGTTTTTTTCCGCTTGTTTTTGTGGGCCGGGGGGGGGGGGGGGGGGGGGTTAAACTTTACTTTTACCCCGGAACCTTATTGGAGTTTCATGGGTCGTATTTACAGGGGGGATTTCCGGAATAAGAGAGTATGTAAAGTGAATACAGAAAAGTGCTTGTAGAGATAGACCGGTAATACTTTATATCAAGTTTGACTTTGAGTAAACAAGCGCATCGACGAAAAAACGGTCTTATTATAGTGCATGGAAAATATAACACAGATAGACAGAAACAACATAAAAGGAAAGAAAAGAAGTAGAGCCTACCAGTAGCGTCCGTAAACCATCCGCTAAACTTTATGATATTGTTAATAGAAAGTAAAAATGAAAAGATGGCTTCTTCAAGACCCGGGTAGTACGAGCCGTTACGATACAAACAACTTGAAAGTTCATGCAGATCTACTCAGACTGAACAAACGTTCCGATTCACCGCGTCGGCTCTGACCGTTTTGCACTTGACTCTTCACTGTGTTTTCTCGGTCACACCCAGTGCACTCTCGTTTCATTTCGTCTCGTCGCTGAGCTGTTCGTCTCTTTTCACCGCCATGTGACGTTCTCAGTTCTCAGTCAGCCGCACGACGAGTAAAACATTCCCCGAGCATGCGTGAGGCCTCTTAGAGTAGTGATGGGCCGATACCCAAATTTAGGTATCGATATCTATACCTAGTACTTTTTCAAGGTATCGATACCGATACATCGATACCTATTAATGCTATTAGTAACATACGCCGGGGGTAATAAGTAAAGACAAAAATACAACTATACTTTTCCAAGTATTTAGGTAATCGTGTCTAGACAAGTTGTGACTATTTAGCTGAGACTCAAACAAAAATTATTTGTTAAAGAGAGAGAGAGAGAGAGAGAGAGAGAAATAGATAACCAAATATGAGAATGAAAACAAAAACTAAGTGAAGTATGGGAGGAAAGTCAACTTTGCAGAAAATGTTAGTAAAGGAAAATAAAATCACAAGAGTTCTAAAAAGGCAATTCAATTTACCAGATTTTTAGCAACTTTAAATTAAACCAATGAGGATAAATCAGGGTTATCAGTGAGGATTTTGCAAAATCACTAGATAGATTTCATGAAAAATTTCTCTTTTTGTTAAAAAATCACTAGATTCATTTAAAACGCTTGCCCCCTACGAAAACTTAGCAGTTTTGATAAACAAAAAATTCTCAAGGCCCAAGTCACTTGCTATGGCAGCCCTGGGATAAATAACACATAGGTATCGATGTTTAGAGCAGGTATCGGTACCGATACCGATACCTATAGGTATCTAAGTATCGAGTATCTAGTATCGATACCTGCCCATCACTATCTTAGAATATACATACATCTATGGTATACATACATCTATGGTATACATACATCTATGGTATACATACATCTACAGCTCGTGCGTCCCGTCAAATTATCCTGACTGTTACAATAATATCGCAAGTATTCCAAAAATAGCTAGAACAGACATATAATCGAGAAATTCATTCGTACCAACTGTAGAGAGGTTACTGAACACACAGTGCTACAAATGAAACAGACAAACAGACAGACAGACAGACAGACAGACAGACAGACAGACAGACAGTTTACAGAGCGGGTTGTTTCAGCGCGTGAGGTATGTATTTACTGATGTCCTGTCTTGTTGTGCGTATGCGTGAGTGCGTGAGTGCACCTAACCTTTGTAACATCCACTGCCATTGTAAACGACAAAGACAAATTTGTCCCTGCGAGATGAATTGTCTTTGTCATTGTCATTGTCATTGTCATCATGATCTCAAATTAAAACAAAAAAACGTTCAATGGGTATAATAACTCTCCTCCCGAGAGTTAGTTGGCTTTGCTTCTCTTGTGTAGCTTTGTTTTGTTTTTTCCTACAGTTAACGTTGTCACTATACGTTTGAAGCGACTTGAATACACCCCCACCTCTTTCGTCTCTCTGGGTATAATAACCATTATTATAATCATTGCATTTACATAGCGCATGTCACGGTCCACAGCATGCTCTGTGCGTTTTGCAACTATTATTACCACAGCAGACTCTGGACCACACAAAAAACCCCGGGGCGATGCCACTGACTGAAGTGTCTTTAGGCCATTCCCAAAGGGGGGGGGGGACATTAACATATCTAATTCTTATGCACAGTAGAATTGTAATTGTAAATGGGGCGATTCATCAATGTCAGGCTCATAAATGTGCCTGGCCTGCAACAGGGAATTATTGCTTTTTCTGTACTAATCCTTACTATCGTCATTTTTTCTTCTACTTCTTTTGTATGTTTGTCACACTCTTGTGACCCGCTATTTTCGGGGTGCCTGGATAGTCGAAGCAGACTTTGTGCTGTTGAAGCTAGAGAGGTGAGTAGAGTAAGTCTGATTCCCTGTAAGTGTAAGGACTTCTCTTTTGACATTCACCCCTTGGCGCTCATATGGCCTTATGCAGTTGCGAGGGTCGTAAAACCTCTACTAAAACAAATAAGACCACACAGAAGCATTTTCCGCTCTCCAGAAAGCATGCTGTGCAAGCTGCTTGTTTCATGGGCTCCAACAAAATCTTTCACCGTCTATAGACAGAAAAAAGGGGGGTGGGGATATCAATCTCTCAGTTTAAGAATGTGTAAGTGCTGAGGTATCAAAGAGACAAAACACGAGGTCTCGCCGACCTAAGAGATATTTATTTTAAGTTTTTGAAAATGGAGATGTTTTTACTCCCCCATCGATACAGTTTAGATCACTTAAGAGGCGGGCGTCCGACTTTGACTGCCAGGGCCAACCCGTACTTAGATGGATTAAAATATCCAAACAGAAAGACCGAGACACTGTAAAAATGTCTTCCCGCACGAGAATCGAACTCGAATCTCCTGAGTGCGACAGCGAGGCTCCTCACCGCTACACCCCAGACACCGGTGACATGACATTATGCGATACAACTTACGTTTACAGCGAACTGGGCGGTGGGTTCTCGAGGTGTGGTCAGTGAGATGCGTTGGAGCGCAGTCATGCTCTTCAATTCCAAACTCCAAACTCCAAATTCCAAACAAGAAAAAGCTTCTTTTATTTTTATTTTTTAT
>NW_004797498.1:27124-28849 GCF_000002075.1 Aplysia californica | reverse complement strand
CCCGACGCAATTCCTGAAAGTGTCCAAGTGCAGGATCAAAACGTTATAATATCCATGTGAAGAAGCATTTTGGTCTGTATAAATGCTAATGCTGGCCATACAATTTACTAATGGTGCGAGATCTTTATTGAGCTTCGATTTGTGTTCATCTGCAAATGTGTCTTAAGGTGGTACTCTGAAAGACGGAAGACAATGTATCGAAATCAGTTCAAGTTTGTGATCAAAATGGTTCACATTTGTTGGAAATTGAATAAACTTCAAAAAACACTTCTTTTAATCTATATTCATTTGTTCATTTGATACAAGCGTGTTCAGACTCTGCTGACGAAGTGCTGCGTTTTTAATGACGTTCAGTATTTTTTTCTAATGAAACTGGTTTTTTCCTGAAAGGGAAAAGTTGTCTCTGTAACTTTCTAAAAGCACTAAAATTTCATGATCTCTTGCTCTTTTATTCCCGGAAGGCGAAATAAAACAGGGATATGAGGCTGAATATGCCATCCCCTTTTATTCCACCGCGCTGCCTCACATTTGTTCCTACTAGTGCAGAGGTATGAGGTTGAGTGAGCCTAAACCCCCTTTCCAACCCCCCCCCGTTTATTAATTTTAGACCCCCCTTTCATTCGATACCTTAGAGAAACATCTTCCTTCAATCTTTCTCAGTTACTTTGTAGAAGTTTTGGGGCTTGTGTGATTACTGAAACTACTCACATCGGGACAGCCAGCGGAGGTGTGTTCTCACAGTGTTGTGAATACACTCACACAATCATGCAGTGTCGTTGGCTGCGTCGTGACCTTTTCCTTAGCTCTTTTGTGCTTTTCACTGATTGGTGAGGAGGTTGGTGAGCGATTGTGTTAATGTAAATGTCTATTAATGCACAGTATTATATTATGTGTTGCAAAATCCTTACAAAACAAGGAAACCGACAATTTCTCATGCAGCTTGTCAATGTGAATGAATACAGTGGTCATTCACTGCAGGTTTTCTCGTATGCCCTTTTTCTTTGTTACTACGTTAAGGGTTTTGCAAGGATATTTTCTTAGTTTTAGTTGAGGTTTTACGGCGCTCACAACACGCATAAGGTCGTATGAGCCCCAAGGGATGGATGTCAACAGAGAAGTCCTTACATGGAATCAGACTTACTCTGCTCGCCTCTCTTTAGCTTCAACAGCACAAAGTATGCTTCGACTATCAAGGCACTCCGGAAATAACGAGTCACAAGAGTGTGGCAAACATACAGAAAAGGTAGAGGAAAATAACAAAAGTAAGGATTAGGAACAAAAAGCAGCAGATTCCTGTTGTAGTTCAGGCACAGTTATGAATATGAGCATGACATTGTTGGATCAGCCCATTTACAATTCTTCTGTGCATTAGAACGAGAAATGTCCCCCCTTTGAGAATGGCCTAAAGTTTGTAAGGAGAAAGTATCGAAATACTCATATTTGCGCTTGCAACGACAAAGAGCCCACCCATTGCACCACAGACTCCAGTCACTCAGTCACTCCAGTCACTCAGTCACTCCAGTCACTCAGTCACTCAGTCACTCCAGTCACTCAGTCACCCCAGTCTGACAAGAGAGTGGTCTTACCCGCTGAGTTCACTGGGTCACATGCAAAATCAGAAACCTCGGCCCAGATTGCTTTACAGATAAATAGTGTTGACGTATTACTTATATTTGAGGTGTCGCAACTGAATTACAAAACCATTCTTTCGGCACACTCTCCCCC
>NW_004797498.1:25152-26365 GCF_000002075.1 Aplysia californica | reverse complement strand
AGTGTGGAAGACGCCATTCAACTATTTCTTGACAACATATATAGACACTTAGACAAGCCAAAAACATACTGTAAGATCCTGTTTGTTGATTTTTCGTTCCGCCTTTAGATCTAATACTATCCAGCCAGCTATCCTTTTAAAGAAATTAGAAACGTAGGTTTTAATGCCAATGTAATAACATGGATAGGCAATTTTCTTACCAACCGAACCCAGTATGTAAAATTAAAACATTCTTCTTCGACATACATCACAACAAATACAGGGGCCCCTCAAGGATGGGTTTTGTCACTAGTTCTATTCACACTATACACGAACGATTGCCAGATGAACTACAGTAACATCAAGTTGATAAAATTTGCAGATGATTCAACCATAATCGGGCTAATTCAGGCTGACCATAAAGAAACTGCTTACAGGAATTTTGTACTTAACTTTTCGGAATGGTGCAAAAATCATAAGCTGCTTTTAAATGTGAGAAAAAACAAAAGAACTTGTTGTTGATTTAAGAATAAAGAAACTGCCCCTGCTGCCACTCGAAATTAAATGTGAAAACATCGAGCAAGTGTCAGACTATAAGTATATGGGTGTTACAATAGACAACAAACTTAACTGGCGTGTCCACACTGCATAAAAAATGGAACAAAAGGCTATTTTTTTCTAAGGAAGCTTAAGTATTTTTATGTTGATAAAACGTTGATGTTCATGTTCTACCATTCAACCATAGAAAGTATTATCAATTTTTGTATAACAGCAAGGGCCGGGAACACAAGACAACAAGATAAAGAAAAATTAAATCGACGGAAAGCAAGTAAAATTTCAACATCTACATTCACCTTCTTGGATGAATTGTACATAACAGCTTGCTTTAAAAAAATTAATTCCATCTTTTGAGACAACAAACATCCCTTGTTCCCTTAAATAAAAACATCAGTCAGAAGTAAAAGACCTAGGCCTCTGATCTGTTACAAAGAAAGATAAAGAGGGTCATTTTTACAACCATCCACCAAAATGCTTTCATCTTAACCATCTTGAATAGGTATATATACGACCTTAGGGCATGCATCATTTAACATTAAGTGTGTATATCTTAAGATTATTATTGCTTATATTGCTGCTCATTTATATTATACATGTGATTGTAAGCCTTCGTGTGTGTGCATGTGTGTGTGTGCGTGTGTGTGTATGTGTGTGTGTGTGTGTGTGTGTGTGTGTG
>NW_004797498.1:22775-23433 GCF_000002075.1 Aplysia californica | reverse complement strand
CTTTCTCTCTCTCTCTCTCTCTCTCTCTCTCTTTCTCCCTCTCTCTTTCTCATCTTTAAGAAAATGTGAAAGTTTTAAATAGAAGAAATACTACAAGTTCACCCAAATAACAAGTGGGATTTTGTGTTGCAAAGCCATGTTTGTGTTTTGACTGTGCGTTCCATCGTGAACATGTTCTTGACCTCCTTAACCCTTATGATCCCTGACCGAAATCTCTCAATTCCTTACTACACTCTACGTTTCCAGCCTTTGTTACTTTGCGGTGTCGAGGGCAGAAGCGAACGTCTTTCTCTTGTCTCTTGGTATCGCCTGGTGCATGGTGTTTTATCCAATGTTTCTCTGACCCCCTCTATCCATCTGTTCCTGGGCCTGCCTTTTCTTCAGTATCCATTTGACCTCTGGCTGTATGCCCTCACTGCTACACTGTCTGGTGTCAGTCTTGACAGATGTTAAAACCTTTTAATGCGTTGTTATCTTTGTACTCCTAGCAGCGTGTCCAGCCAACTTGAACTCTGACTATTTCGTTTCTAACCTTGTCTCTATTGGTTCGACTGCCAGACTCCTAATTGTGAGATTGAGGGTTGAGGGGTTCGAGGTAGGGCTGTACCCCGGTAGCAAACCCGCTCGTGCTCACAAGCCCCTAGTTCAAGTCACAAGC
>NW_004797498.1:18894-21013 GCF_000002075.1 Aplysia californica | reverse complement strand
GACCATCTTCAATAGCAAATGTGTTAAAAAAGGGAACCTGATGTTTCATATCGCCTGATCTTGTGCGAAACAAAAGGGTTGCCCCGAGAGTCACGTTGAGGTTTAAGCTCTCGGAGCAAGAAACAGAGAGCTGCATACATCGTGATGTGCGTTGACATGGGGGTAACATTTTATATATAGTTTTTTAAAGTTCAAATATACACATAACAAATTCAAAGACCGCATAGAAAGACCAAATTACACCTAGCAAATCTAAATATACAAATGACGTCATAAAAAGTCATAATACAACAATAGCAAGTTCAAATGTAAACATAGAAATCTCAAATGTAACACATAGATCAAGCAAATTCAAATGCCACACAGCAAGTTCAAATGCAAATATGCTTGAACTAGAGTAAAAGGAGGCTAAATAGGTGGTTGGCGGGTGCTCTGGTGTGGTTTGCTCCTTCTTTCCTATCTAACATCTATCATCCTGATCAGTTGAGTTCTCTCCTGCTTCTTTTTTGTGTCTGTTACTCTCTTGTAACACCTCTAATCTTCGCACTTATATAACCTTATTGTATTGCAAGTGCCGTAAAACTCTTACTAAAACTAAAAAGGAGGCTAAAAGTATAAGAAGTATATCAAGGTAAGAAGTAAAAGGGTTTGGGTTTGTTTTGGGTTGGGTTTTTTTTTTGGGGGGGGGGGGGTTGGGGGGGGGAGGGGCTCTCTCGTGGCGTAGAGGTTAAGGTGTTGGCCTCTCATTCAAAAGGTCACGGGTTCGAATCCGGGTTGCGACTGAAAAATTTTCTTCTCTAAAATTGTCTCCTTTCACCTCCTTTCTGCTCTCTAGCAATGTTCTGTCGTCTGCTTTCGTCTCCTCTCTCTGCCCCCACCCCTCACCTCCTTTGCCCCGTCCTTTGGGCTCCCAACTCTGTCTGCAGCCTTTCTACTGATACTCCTTGGCTCCGTCTTACTGCTGTCTTTCAGCCACACCCCTGATCTACTGGTGGGAAAGATCTACACCTAGCCTTCTCGGACAAGGGCGAAAAATCTGGAGGGCTCGTGTGCAAGTTGCGCACGTTAAAGATCCCTTGGCGGTCTAAAATCGATAAGAGTAGGCTTCGGCCGCCACCCGGGCAAAATTCGAAATTTCCTACCAACTGAAAATATTAGGTGTGTCCGCGCACTCATATGACCTTGTGCAGTCGCGAGCGCCGTAAAACACTAACAAACCCAAAAGAAAATGTTGACATGTCAGAAATCATAATATAGTAATAATAATAATGATGATGATAACAATAATAATAACAATAATAATAATAATAATAATAATAATAATAATAATAATAATAATGATAATGATAATTATAATAATAACAAAGACAATAATAATAATAAATAACAATAAATCACCCAAAAAAGACGCTTAATACTTCCAATGACATTACTTTCATATGCAAGTGGCTCGAAAATGTGTGTGTAGGGAGGGGGGGATCTCGACCTATGGACCTGCACAGAGGGAGAGAGGGGGGGGGGGGGTTAGTGACATGCCTATTAGCGCTTCAAATCTAGCACTCTGTTGACCCTCGGTTTTGGGTATGGGTTTGAGCAAGCTGCACACCCCCCCCCCCCCCCCCTGAAATTTCTGGCTAAGCCCCTAAAACGACACTCTGTATTGTTGTTGTTTTAGCATGGTACCGTGCATGCTAAAAAAAAGTGAGCAGTGTTGAGTGTAACGAGAAATTAATTACTAATGATTCTATAGACAGTACTTCTTTTTTAAATTTGTCGCATATACTTTAAAAAATCGTGATTTTTGGCGTTTTTTTAATTCAGAGGCGCATGTTAAAAAAAAAAATCAGAGAGATACACCACTTAGATTCGGTGTAATGAGGTCGACAAGTTGTCCATTTGTGTTGTCCGGACAACAGCACAGGCCCAGCGCGGACCAAGGGCAGGTCGAAATCGAAACAAACCCCCGGCCTGTGCGTGGATTGAACAAGGCCCGTCTGAATTCTATCCTCGCCTGAATTATCCACGAGGCCAATGTGCTGAGTAGATGTTTTAATGAAAGAAAATTGCAACGTGGTCAAGAGACAACGTTTTGGACTTTATTGATATATATATATATATG
>NW_004797498.1:10017-18693 GCF_000002075.1 Aplysia californica | reverse complement strand
TGTGTGTGTGTGTACAAAAAACATCAATGCCTTTAGAACATTTTAAGTGCAGAGGATTGCATGGGTGTTCTGCCCTGGTCATGCTGGGGTGCACGGAAATGAACGTGCTGATGAGTTTGCCGGCAAAGCAGCTACCAATGGCCGAATCAAGCTCGACCCACCAATGGTGATCGCCAGATGCAAGGAGAGCCTTCACGACCAAGAGGAGACAGACTCCCGCACACTCAGCACAATAAAAGAAACGTGTGTGCGGGGCACAAGGAAAAAAAGTTTGCTCCGAGGAGTGGTCAGGCGTGTCTCAAACCTGCTCCTCATGGAGACAATGCAGGAAGACCCTGGGGTAGACGCTGGAAAGGAGAGATGAGCAGCTATAGACATGTGCCGACTGCTATGATTCTAGCTCTGGATCCAAGTAATCCAAGTGCAAAGAGGACGGCAACAGACAACACAAAAACAAAGTATACGAGGAGCTCGTTAGTTACGAGAAAAACTTTCACGCAAATGTCGTTAGGAACAGCGTCATTACAAAGTAATTTTCGTATGATCTGCGTGTTGCAAGGAATATTAACGTTGCGGTCAATCTCTCATGTCTCACTCAACATAATATTCTGTTATTCTATCAAGGGACTCACGATGTGTAGCAACTTGGTGAACGTGCTCTCGTCCATTTATAAATTATTCCGAGAGTCTGAAGAATACACCACCAATTCACGAAGCAAGATGATGTTTGTGTGTTTAGACCAATGGAGCAGCTACTTTTCGGACCAGAGCTCCTTTTGCTTCTTTTTCGAATATAGACCTATTGCTAGACTTGTGGTTTGTCGCCACAATGGTATGCACTATGTTTGCACAGTCCTGTCCTGTTCCGTGTGTGCACTTGGTTCAGGTTGCCTCAGCGGGCCTCAGTACAAAACTCAAGGCAGCCTCAAGGATCGCCTTCAGATCGCCGATCCCAAGGATGGCCTGTGTCGTGTGTGGCTCGTATAAAACACTTAATAAAACCTAACCCTACCTTCTACCGTCCTACCACACGGCTTGAGACAATTTCTTCAATTCAGCTTACGCATAGCATAAGTTCAACTCGCCCTCATCAACAGGGACTGTGATGTATTTATTGTTAAGAGAGAGAGAGAGAGAGAGAGAGAGAGAGAGAGAGAGAGAGAGAGAGAGAGAGAGAGAGAGAGAGAGAGAGAGAGAGAGAGAGAGAGAAACTGTGTGTGGTTGTGATCGTTGTATTACGCGAGTTATGTCATTTATATGTGAGGCATCGTGGTGAAATCAGGCGCGGGTAAAAACAAAATGAAATCAAAGAAATCGATATATTTTTTGGCCTATGGGCAATTTTTATCTAAAATTCTTTTTTTTTGTCTCAACACCTTTTATATCCATTTAAAAATACATTTAGTGTGGATTTTCCTGAAAAAAATATTTGATTGAAGGTTCAAAGAATGTAAATTTTCAGTTTCCAAAGACTCTCGAGCTTTGGCAGTTACCAAACTTTGGCGCCATTTTCTAGCTAATTTTACCTCTGAAACCAGGCGACCCTGACCATCTTCAATAGCAAATGTTTTAAAAAAGGGAACCTGTTTCCAGTGAAGATGAAAGGGACTGTTTTACACATTTGTGTTCTTTGGGCTCATCTGTAGCTCCTTCCTGTACAACCGTGAAAATCAATGGGGTGAACATTATGTTTCAAATTAAAACTGGCGCGTCACTAACAATCATGAACAAATTAGATTTTCAGAAACTTATTAGCTTCCCCCTTATGGAGTCGTCTAGAGAAGTGCTCAAAACTTACACAGGGGAGCAGATGGACATAATATGTGTGAAGTTCAGGTGGAAGTTCGCTACAAAGGTGCAGTGAAGAAACTTTCTTTACTAGTTGTAGAGTAGAGGGAAAAGGTCCATCAGTGTTAGGGCGGGAGGATTGGAAGCCTTGGCATAGAGTGGTCTTTTCATCACATGGACAGTCATGAGCAGGGTTGGAAGATTTGCTCTGCAAACATGAGAATGACTTGTGTTCAGTAATTCTGCTGGCTGTCTCCAAGGAGGTGCTGTCAAACTGCATGCTGACCCCGCCGCCACGCCCAAGTTCTGTAAGGCTCGTCAACTCCCATATTACACTGAGAGCTAGCCTTGAAGAGGAGCTTAGCAGGCTCCAGTCAGTAGAGCTGGGCGAAGAATCGAGTCCGGAACTGATTCCCACGATCATTGCTGCGAAAGAGAAGTTCCGACTCCTTTTTACGTAAACCAACGGTTACCATTTACTTTAATCAATAAAGTCATCTTTTTAAAAAAATTAGAATTTATTTCTGAAAAGTAAAAGCTGATGCTTCGTGGTGTTCCGAAATCAAGGTTATCCTAAATCCTGAAGATGTTCAGAGCCAACCAGGTAACCCCACCGGAAGAAATCACATAATGAAGAAGTAAGTAATTGGGTTCGGAGTCGATTTCTACGATTCTTAGCTTTCAATATTCGGGAACCTATCCGCCCAGCACTACCAGTCAGACGGTATTATTCAACCCGTAGAATTCTCAGACTATAGCAGCACCCATCGTCCCGGTATCAAAGAAAGATGGCACTGTGCGCATCTGTGGCGACAACAACGTTGAACAAGCTGGTCAAGAACGACAGTCGCCCTATTCCCCCAGTCGAGGACCTGGCCAACGTTCTGGCCAGAGGTGAGAAGCTCACAAAGCTTGATTTCTCACATGCCTATACTCAGTTGCAGCTGGACGAAGAGTCCTAAAAGCTGACAACCATCAATACCCACACTCACTTATCAACATTTGTGCTTCGGGATTGCAGTGACACCGGGCATCTTTCAACGCACTATTGAGAGTGTTTTTCGTCATGTTCCCTACTGCATCAACTATCTTGATGATCCATACATCACAGGGGAAAATGACACTGAACACCTGAAGAGTCTTAGCAAGGTTCTTTCCATCTGTGTGGAAAAAAGGATTATCTTAACGCAAGGGTGAATTTGAATTCATGAAAGAAAAAGTCACATTCTTGGGTTTCAGGCTCAGCAAGCATGGCATACAGCCCATGGACGATAAAGTCAAGGACATCCGCAAGACGCCTGCGCCTCGTGACAAACACCAGTTGAAGTCATTCCTGGGTTTGATCAATACGGCAAGTTCATTCCCATCTCGCAAAGATTTTGGCACCCCTCTATGCATTGCTCCGCCAAAGCGCACGATGGTGCTGGAGTAAACAGCAACAGTAAGCTTTTGCCCAAGCTAAGAAATTGCTGTCGAAAATGTTGTAGGTCAGTTTGATCCCAATAAGGAAACTGTGATCACATGTGATGCTTCCCCTTTTTGGGCTAGATCTAGGTGCTATTCTGAATCAAGTAGATAGCGACGGTGCTGAAAAACCAGTGGCATACGCAAGTAGAACCTTGAGTGTCGCGGAAAAGAACTACACACAGATCGACCGTGAAGGTCTGGCTGTGATCTTTGCTGTGAAAAAGTGGCCCAAGTATATTTAAGGCCGTCATGTGAGGATAATCACCGGCCACAAACCCTTATAGTCTTTTCGGAGAGGGAAAATCCATTCCCGAACATGCGTCAGCTCGAGTTCAACTCTGGGCGCTCATCCTGTCAGCATACACATACACGCTTGAGTACAAACCTGGGTGTGACAACATGGCAGATGATTTGAGTCGTCTTCAGCTTCCCCACACTGTTGAGGACCTTGAGACTGTTCCAGCAGACATCTATGGACTATTTACCTTTATTGAAAACACTCCACTTACAGCAAAAGACATTGCTTTAAAGGCACGTAAGGATGCAATTCTGAAAAATGTGTACAAACAAGTTATGTCTGGGTGGTCCAATGAGGGGGATAAATGCATGGGGCCATTTGTATTACGCACGAGGGAACTGATTGTTGCGGAAAGTTGTTTGTTGTGGGGCACAAGAGTATTTATTCCCTCATCTCTCAGAGAGAAGGTCTTACAAATATTGCATGAGACTCGTGTAGGTATGGCATGCATGAAGGCACAGGCTCGATCATGGGTCTGGTGGCCTCAGATAGATGCTGACATTGAAAAGAATGTTAAATCTTGCAACACTTGTCATTTACATGGGAATAGCCCTCCCAAAGCCCCTCTTTTTCCATGGGAATGGCCAGAAGAGCCATGGAAGCGAGTGCATCTCGACTTTGCAGGTCCCTTCCAGGGTAAAATGTTTCTGATTGTGACAGAGGCTCACTCAAAATGGCTAGAGGTTAAGGTTATGAGCAAATTCACAGCTCAAGACACTATTCTTGAATTAAGAGATGTGTTCTCTTATTTCAGCCTTCCTGGTCAAATTTTCTCAGAGAATGGTCCTATCTTTACAAGCTCAGAGTTCAAAGATTTCATGAGTGGTAATGGTATCAAACACATCACTGTGTCTCCATATCATCCGTCTTCAAACGGACTCGCTGAGCGTTGTGTTCAGAGCTTCAAGAGAGCAATGGTTAAAATACAAGGACTAGCTTAAAAGAAAAGGTTTGCAAATTTCTTACGAAATACAGATTCTTACCACATTCAACTACTGGATTTAGTCTGGCTGAACGTATGTTTGGTATTTAGATCTTCTGCATCCTGTGTTGAACCAGAGGGCAACAGAGCAATAGAACGCTCGAAAAGCATACCATGACAAATCTGCCTGTGTGAGAGATTTTGGTGTGAGTGACAATGTGCTTGCCAGAAACTTCAGTGTGAGAGGGGGGGGGGAGGGAAATGGTTGCCAGGTGTGATTTTTGAAATTACGGGCCCTATTTCAAACGAGGTCAAAACAGCAACACATGGTATCGAACGCAGACATCAAGACCAAATTTAAATTCGTTTGACCAGATCTGACACGATTGATCATTGTGTACCTGAGTACGATATGAGCAACTATGATAGAACAGATGGACAAGTCATACGTGATCACGAAGAACAATCTGAACACCAGGACATAACAAATGAAGCTAAAAATAGGTCTCAGTTTACTGGTAGCGAGGCACCATTAGTTCCAAAATCTGAGGTTACTCTTGGTGAGGTATCTATAGCGGCATCAAAAAAGGTCTCGGATCCCGAGCCCACCGGTCTTCCCACACCAAAGCAGGAAGTAGGTTTAAGGCATAGTACGAGGAAAAGAAAATTCCCAGACAGATTAGTCCTGTAGGCCTGCTTATGGTATAGAAGCATAGTATTGTTCTTGTGCCTGTATGCACTTACTATTTGCGTTGTTCAATTCATAACATAGTGTGACTGTTTCCTTAAACTATCCTTCCATCTCTGTTAATAATGTGATGAATTTGTTTTGAGTAGGGGGTAGGGATGTGATGCAGTGTTAAGAGATAATAACTGTGTGTGGTTGTGATTGTTGTATTATGCAAGTTATGTCCTTTGTATCTGTGTGTATCACGTGAGCATTAAGATGTGTTTTTCACGAATCACTCATGAATCAGTTCAGTTCAGAATAAACTCTCGAGCAATTAGCACGTGTCGTGTTGAAGACACTCTAGGGACCGTGTAATTCTTAACTCTAAACCCCGCTTATACCATGTCAATTTACTTCGATTTAAATGCAGGTGTGTGACGTAGTGATTTTCAAGGTATTCACTGAATACACGTTGACAAAGCATACCCTGCACTTTGAAAATATAGATCTATCTAGCAACAGTCGTTGTGTTGAAAATTGTTAGTTATTCAATGTAATGCTGTCCAGTTTGTTTTTTGGTTTGTTTTTGGTAGATCTAAGTGTTTTACGGCGCTCGCAACTGCCGACGATCATATGAGCGCGTGGGACACATTGCACATTTTCTGCTGGCAAGGAATTAACTTTGAATTTTGCCAGGCCGAAGCCTACTCTTCTCGGTTGTGGACCACCGATTAAGGGGACCTTAAACGTGTGCAACTTGCACACGTGGCCTCCCAAATTTTTGGCACTGATCCAAGAAGGTAGGTCTTACCTACGAGTCCTTAAGGTCAGGGGTGTGGCTAAAAAGACAGCAGTAGCCAAGGAGTGGAAAGGCTGCAGAAAGAGTCAGGAGCCCAGAGGAAGGGGCAAATGAGGGTTTAGGGTGGGAGCAGAAAATGGAGACGAAAGCAGACGACAGAACATGGTTAGACAGCAGGAAAGGGGCTGAAAAAAGAACTTTTTAGAGAAGAAAATTTTCCGTCGCTGTCAGGTTTCGAAACCGGGACCTGTTGAATGAGAGGCGAACACCGTAACCTCTAGACCACAAGAGCCCCGCTATCCTGTTTAATATGTTCTGAATTGTGCATGTATTTTGGAGTTTGATGTGGACGCAATAATGTGTCTCAAAAGGGCAAAAATCTTTTGCCCGGCCTTGGAGTTAAAACTTGCATTGAAATAGAAAAGTCAACGAACTCCTCATGTTGCTTTTCTAAAGCGCCCCCCCCCCCCCTTTTTTTTTTCTCTCTCCTCTCTCTCTCCCCTTCTATGTGTGTGTGTGTGTGTGTGTGTGTGTGTGTGCGCGTGTGTCTCTCTTTCTTTCTCTCTCTGTCTCCCTGTCTCTCTGTGTGTTTGTCTGTCTGTCTGTCTCTCTTTGTCTCTGTCTCTGTCTCTGTCTCTGTCTCTGTCTCTGTCTCTGTCTCTCTCTCTCTCTCTCTCTCTCTCTCTCTCTCTCTCTCTCTCTCTCTCTTTCTCTCTCTTTCAGTCTTTCTCGTTCTCTTGAACATTTAAATACACGCCCCTTTCTTATTTTTCAAATTCTTTTACACGACTCATTCCTCAAAAGCTGCGTGCATGCCACTGCTTTAACTTTAAATAATAATTCTCATCCTTGGCTAATTACATAGCATGTGTAAATATTGGTTTAAAGCAACGTTTCTTAATATGTTATGGTATAACGGCCACTCAAAGACTCGAACGAGATGCATACATCTCAAGTGGGCAGCTTCATTACCTCTTGGACTACTGTACGCCACGTCGTTGGGTGAAAGATATTTTATCAAGCTGACGGCAATACCTTACGCTTGCATCTTGTTCCCGCTGATTTGTTTAAATAAATATAACATTGTTCTTCGTCGGGAATCAGAACTACTTCCGTTCCTTACAGCAAGCATGAAGACTAAAATTTCCGTTTTAAATGTCCAAAAGCAAATCGTTACCTCAGAATTACAAAGTTCTATCAGCTCAATGCCTAGTTTTGAGAAATCTGACGTTAAAAAAATTTGAGTTTCACTATGTCACACCTTTCCGAATGCTATTCTTTGAATACCTTGATAACAACTCCCAATATTTTTACGAAATTGATAGAGCAGATAGAGCATTTGTTTTCTGACCTCATGGTTTTAGTAACTCAATACAACCAACAATGTCAGATAGAACTTTGTATTTCTAAGGTAGACAAATGTTAAATTTTCTTTCCGAACTGGACAACCCTCCAAGTTTCACAGACTCAAAACATAACCAATACATCATGGTGTATATAGTGGTACCTCGTGGGCGCTACCTGGGAGACGAGGCGGGTGTGTGTGTGCGGGGGGGGAGGGGGGTGGGGGGAGTTCCCTCACTCACTAACCGGTGGGGGGGTTCCCTCACTCACTAACTCAACATAATTTTTGCGTACAAAATAATTTATATCTACCTGCATCTGTGGTGTAAATAAGGAAACAAAACACACAAAAAACAAGTAAAAAGAACGGGAAAGTGAAAAAGAAACAAGAATACTCATCCAGAACTAACTCATAAAATCGGAGAGAAACAAACGAAAGTCGCAACAAAAAAAATGTTTTCTTTCTTAAGCACCGAAACAAAACCGAGCCTACAACATGCACAAGAAAAACGTTACATGCAGAACATCACGTGCGTTCAATTCCCGAGGCCATTTTACTAAGGGTTTGTTTGTTCTGGTAAGTGTTTTACGGCGGACGCAACTGCATAAGGTCATATGAGCGTGCGAGACACATTAAACGTTTTCAGTTTGGTAGGCAGGAATTAATAAGATCTTGAATTTTTCTCCGGTGGCGTCTGAAGCCTACTCTTATCGATTTTGGACCACCAATGGATCTTTAACATGCGCAACTTGCACACGGGACCTCCTAGTTTTTCACCCTTATCCGGGAAAGCTAGATGTTAGATCTTATTTATTGAGTTTCTCCGTCTGTCTACGCGGACCTTTCGTCATTCCCAGTCCGGTTTAGCCCTGACAGGCATGCTATAAGCTGCGGCCTTTTGTAGTGTTCTAAATTGTGTCGATGCCTATGAAAAACATAATTACAGTCCTGCCTGAGACAACGCTCTGACACTTACCGTGAAGCTGGCATATCTGAAAACACCATGAGCAAAGTCACTTACCCCACATCAATCTTGATCTCCTGGACAGGACTGCCTCGTGAACCGATCTCGGGCCTGAATTTCAGACCAAAACGACCAAGAACCATTTAGAAATAAAATTGCTCTTATCAACAAAAAATAACCCTCGTTTTTTTAAGCTCACATCTCCAAAGCTTTACGTTTCATGGATATTTCAGAACTGCAAATCATTTATTTCAATAAACTACCAAATATCTTTTTCAAGCATATGACACGACAGAAAGATATTGCATGACACACAATAAGCAATTACAAAGTCAAAAGCTTACCGCATCGGCATAAACATTACAGGCAATTTTTTTTCTCCGAAAAAGGGGGTAAGAAAAGTATTCATACACAGCTCCCCCC
>NW_004797498.1:5809-7448 GCF_000002075.1 Aplysia californica | reverse complement strand
CACACACACACAAACATATTTATACATAAGGAATTACACATGCGAATTGTCATTGAGAAACAAAACAAAGGTATTATTGCAAAGCTGGAATTGACTGAATAGCTTGTACCGAAGGAAATAATTATTTTTGTACCTGTTGAATCTTTTGGGGTTTTTTTCGTGTTTTTGTTGCTGTATTTGTTGTTGTTGTTGTTGTTGTTGTTGTTGTTGTTGTTGTTGTTGTTGTTGTTGTTCTCGTCGTCGTTGTCGACGTCGTTGTTGTTTTGAATGGAGGGGTGTCTTTAATACTACGTGTACGTCTAACAGATGTCTGGTATTCCGAATTTAATGGGTTTTATCTGTTCTGTCACAGGCAGAAAAATCTGTTGTATGGTAGCCTAGGGATAGGAGAAGCCTGATGATAATGATGGTGACATTTATTGTCATCGTAGCAACTAGCAAAATCACCAATTATTTTGAATGATAGAACTGCCTCGTCGCCCTGGGTAAAGTAATCTCTCCTTGACAGCCCATCTGACCCCGCTCATGACATACTGACAGTTTGTGCTCACAGCGTTTCTGCAAGAAAACGGACTCCAGTTGATTGATGGGGGAAAAGCATTTTTTTTGGGGGGGAGGGGGTAATTGTATGTGTTTTTACGCCTCCCTTGTAACAAATAAGATCATTAATGACGTAGTATGCTTGCTACCATGCCTGTCATGGCCAACTCGGGCTGAGAGGGATACAACATCCCAGCTAGAAAGACCGAGTTGCAAGGTGATAAGGTTTTTCTCACCGCTCTTGAATCGAACTGGACTCTCTTGCGTGCGTCAGTGAGGGGCCTAACCGCTAAACCACAGTCAATGAAGACACGTTGCGCAGAGCAGGTGCAACCCCATTCTCTCTCGGCTTGAGAAACTTTTACCCACTGACACGTAGTAATATGGTTTTTGTTTTTGTTTTTCGTCTGAAGACTTCCCGATCTGCACCGAGGAAAATACAAAAGCCGTGTACTTTTACTTATGCGCTTAAAAGACTTTAGCCCTTAGAAGGCGAATGCATAATATGTCTATAAGAAAAGCAGTTGGGTTGTTTTTTTTGCTGACTTGGCTAAACGGCGAAATCTAAAAGGAACTTAATTTCGATGCGAATATACCCGAATATAGATATCGACGAAGCTGTGATCTTTCTGAGCGTCGTTTCTGTACGTACATTATACATGTATTATTATATTATTTTGCATGGTGGGGACTTGAAATTGAGTGCGTTTGTATGTGTGTGTGTGTGTGTGTGTGTGTGTGTGTGTGTGTGTGTGTGTGTGTGTGTACGTGTGGGCGTATGTGTGTGAGTATGTGTGTGTATGTGTGTGTAAGGGTGTGCGTATTTTAGAGAGAGGGGGGCTGTGAGACCGTGACTTTTATATAAAATATGCGTGTGCGAGTGTGTGTATGTATGTATATGTGTGTGTGTGGGGGGGAGGGAGGTATGAGTAAGATATTATATTGTGTCTATGTACGTGAGTGTGTGCGTGCAAATGCGTTTATGTGTGTGAGAGAGTAACACATAAACTCTTAAAGACACCACACACGCGAGCGTGCACACACATACACACACACTCACACGCACGCACACACACACACACACACACACACACACACA
>NW_004797498.1:3203-4611 GCF_000002075.1 Aplysia californica | reverse complement strand
ATACATATACTTTTATCAAGTCACAGCAGGATCCCAGGATCGATAGATGGTTGTTAATGTTTCAAGTCTCCATTAATACTTTTTATACTCATTACACATTGCTTGTTTGACACAACTGATTCGGGTGATACAGTCAGGGCCAACCAAATTTTCCTTCAAGGGGTCAAAAGCTACCACTGTGGCACAATTCGACCGAATCCTACAAAATTAAACACGTCTGTTGTGAGTCCAATTGGTTATTTCTGTCGGATGAGAACAGCCAATTCCAAGGTTTGTAGCCCACGAATCGTAAAATGACATTGCCATGTCAAAGTGAAATCTTTTGTTTAAGCATGAAATACGACAATGGACGGGAGAGGCGCATAGAAAGCTATCGAAATAGGTCATGGATGTGAGATTCGAGAACCTATTTACAAAACAAACGTGGTATACATGTATATCAGTCGACATTTGAAGTTGTGGAAAGAAATGGTTGTGTTGTGATGGACGGAATCGGGTCGGCTGGAGTCCGTCGCAGTGGACACGGGCCCTAAAATTGAGCAAACGGCTTTCCAACCGACTTGTCTTTTGTCGGGGCGTGTCGTATCGTGTCTGTTGACACAGCCAAACGGACTTTTCACTGACTTCTTAGGAAATGAACGGTGCTCCATTTCAAGTGTCGACTTTCCGAGAGACAGACGGAATCGGGTCGGTTGGTGTCCGTCGCAGTGGACATGGGCCCTAACTTTACTTATTTTTCAAAGCGTGTGTCTTGAATTTGAGGAAATAAGAGTTAAAAAAGAGAGGAAGCCCGACATTCACCAAGGTGCGAGATCTGGAGACAGAGACAGAAGCTCAGGCATATGGGACACAGCACAGGTGGTCGTAGATGAAGAAGATGGCCTAGAATAGAGACAAGTGGAGAGTGGAGAGTCCTTCTACTTCTAGGTGGTCTATGCTCAATACCAGGGCGGATGATGATGATGATGACTATTTTACTTCAAATTATTTTCAACTCCATCCTAGCCATCAAATTAATTAGTACCTAAACAGATCCTTCCACTGTCGTTATGCGTTATCTATTTAAAAAAACAAAACCAAAAAAAACACTTTTTAAAATATTCACGACATCATTTCAAACATAATAAACAAACAACAATGAATTGTCTCTCAGACTTTATTTTTTGTCCATCCTTCACAGTTTTCAAACCTTCAAACATTATTTCAGTGAACATATGTAGGAAAATCAGTCCCATAGCGTTTTAGAAAAACAAAGCATAGAATATTTAAATTCAAGATGGCCGCCAAGGTCACAATGCAGTTAACACTGCCTACAATGTATATAATCATGATATAATGACAAAAACAAGAAAAAGAAGAAGAAAAAGAAGAAGAGAAAGAAGAAGAAGAAGAAGAAGAAGAAGAAGAA
>NW_004797498.1:0-1395 GCF_000002075.1 Aplysia californica | reverse complement strand
TTCTGCTGGGATGCTGGGTCCTACTCAGCCTGGGTTTAAGCTGTCAAGTCTCAGGAATAATCTAAACGTGATCAAATGGGTGTGAAGAATTTAGGCGGCAATTAATCAAAGACTCATTTAGTATGCAGACGTTTCGTTTAAGCTCTCACAATTTAAAAAAGTAAATAACGTAGAGAAAAACGTAGATAAATGTTGTTCCTGTGTGAAAAGAATTGTAATATATTATATAATCACTGCCATATCACACAAACTGATGCCACCAGTCACCAGCAGTGAGTTATCCACCATTTTGGCTCTAAAGAGTCTATCATCTGTTCTAAAGTTGTTTATTGTGTTTTAAGTATCCGTGAGTTGTCCAGCACTTTGGTTCTAATGTGTCTATAATTTGTTCTCCAGTAAAAAGTCTCCTAACTGCACGACTGTATTGAAACATCCTCCGGGGTGATTGCTTTCCTCATACACCGCAACCACGAGACACTGTCGGCACCGGTACACGACGCAGCCATGACCTGATCTTGCGTCACGACCAACCATGATGCGCTGCTCTGACAGACGACTTAGCGTGAAGTGGCGCCCATTAAGGTAGATGCCGTGTATTCGGATCTGTTCGTCGTTCATGAAACCTCCTTCAATTGCTTGAATCTGTGGAGATTTTGAGTTGTAATTAATGGCAAGCTAGAGCGCGATAGAGACCACAGAAGACAGAAACTGATTAGAATAATACAGACTTCAACAAAAATTAGGGACCACCTTGACAGACAGCCTTGATTTTTTTAAATCCGAAAAAAGATGGCTAGGAATGTTTCAAAATATTTTGCTCTGATGGTTTTAATGGGTTACCAATGCGTACTGCAGAACTTCCTAAAGGGAGCAAAACCACCACGAGCTGCACGGAAATCCTCGGGGAATTTTAACCACATTTACTGTTTTTTATCGACTTGTGTGCGACACCACGGACATTCCTCAGTTAAAATTTCTAGTGCACGTCATAAACGAACGAACGGTCTCCAACTGTGCTCACTTTGATGGCAATATAATATAAGCCGCGTTTGCTCAAAATCCAGTGTCGCATCAACATACCACCAAGACGAAAGCTGGGAGACTTTGATGATGCCAGAGGTATTGCATGGCTGCAAGATGGAGTTGGAGCCCGAGAGGTTACCAGAAGGCTTGCAGTATAACACTCTGTCATTGTCCGCCTGAGGCAGCGCCATCAAGCCACTGGATCCATCCAAGAGCGCCCACATGCAGGTCGACCCAAGAAGACTACTCAGAGTGTTTGCAAGTGGTTCTTATCTGTTGTTGAAGTCTGTAGTAAAACTGAGAAGAAGTATGCCGAGCGGACAGACCACTAGCACTTGGGGTATACAGAATGATATTAAAGTAGTCGTTTCT
>NW_004797497.1:1100117-1101866 GCF_000002075.1 Aplysia californica | reverse complement strand
TTATCTCACCGTGTGCCTCTCTATCCCTTACTGTCTCTTTCTTTATCTCGTGCTGGGCAAACATCCATTTCCGGCGAAACGATACTTTGAGAGTAAGCATTTTTAAGCAACCGGTTTTTTCACCAGAGTCGTCACAATATATTTCAGGGAAACACCTCGAAATAATAAAACTTTGGCAAACTACAGATACGATATCGACTCATTTTACATCATGGCGTTTCATGTTGCTACTCTGAGGAAGTAATATTAATTTGTCCTTTTTTAACAAGACTTGATTATAACTGCAAAAGCTTCCAGTCTAAACTCAAAAAAAAAGTGTTAGTTTCATTCTTTTGCAGCCAAATTCTCAGTTATTATTTAAACTCATAAAGTGAATGTATCGACGGAAATCAGGACTATTATGTGATCCAGCTCTAAGGGCCATTTTGGGAATACGGGGGATAAGAGATTCGGTTCACTAGCGTATGAGCCAGTGGTCCCTTAAAAACGAAAAAAAAATAATAAAAAATTAAAGGAATAACCAGCATCCGGATATCGTTTTCTTCCGACTTGGCTCCACTTCACAACTAACTCTCTCGCTGATTAAGAAAACCGACGGGAATGTTAGTAGGTGAGTAACGGTTGTTTGGCTTATAACGGTTATTTTCTCGCGCTTTTAAGGATGGCGAAGTGAAAAAGAAAGAAAGGCATTCTTTGTTTCCTATCTTATTTACTGAGATGATAACTCCGTATTTTCATTTTCTCCAGAACTTGTTTACGACCCTGATACTTCGTTGATGTAATGTTACGCCTCCTTGAGGAAAAAGAAATAAAAGTTTTCTTTCTCTATTTTTTTTTCTCGAATTATGCTTCCTGTTATGTTTGTTAAGTTTCAGTAAGAGTTTTATGGCACTAAAAGCACAAATACGACATTTATAAGTGCAGAGATTAGAGGTATAACTAGTGAATAACATTTGAGCTGTCATATGACCTTATGCAGTTGCGAGCGCCGTAAAATTCTTACTAAAGTAATCAAGAGAGTAACATGCAAAAAAAAAGCAGTGGAGAGTTAAGGACGATAGATGTTTAGGGTAATTTTTTAGTTTGTCTCTTTTCGTAAAGAGAGACATTTCCACTCAATACCGACCATTTCGTGCTAGGTATAAAATAAAAAAAAGACAAGACAGACAGAGAGGGAATCATATGAAAAGAAAAGAAATATGATGTACCCAGAACAGCCTCCAACCACTAGTTATATCCGTGTGCTATTTGAGAAATGATAAGCCCTCACAACGTACGTCATACTGTGTGGGTTTTTTAAAGTTCTGTAAATCTGTTTTTACTTATCTCCCAACCTGTATTTTTAACTTTCATCCCTTTCGCTTTCTCTCTTAGATTTTTTTTAAAGTGCGAAGACTCTGTACCCGGACCACGCATCATTCTAGCCCTGGCGTACATTTCACGGTCTTTCCTTGGTTGCTTTGTTTTGTTTGTTTTTTAGTTGGTTGTTTGGTTTTGTTTGTTTGTTTTCGTTCTTCTTTTTTCAGAAAAGATCTGGAGTTCGCGTCCTTAAAAGATCTTTCAGCATCTACTTCTTCAAAATGCTTATTTTCTTTTTCATTCTTTTGTCTTGTCTTTAAAAAAACAAAGACGCACATGTACGCACGCACACACAAACACCCAAACATTTCATTCGCTCTCCCCGTCCAACCCCCCACCTCTCTCTCTCTCTCTTTCTCTCTTTCTCTCATTCTCTCTCTCTCTCTCTCT
>NW_004797497.1:1096242-1097633 GCF_000002075.1 Aplysia californica | reverse complement strand
TATTAATTTAACAACAGAAGACCAGGGACGAAGGCGATACTTTTTAAAGAGGCATACATGTAGATCTAGGCTTAGTTATTCATTTCGGGTCACCGAATAGAACTATAACTATAACTACAAGAAACAAACTTTCTCGATACCTTCCCGCCCAGCTCTACCAAAATGTGGGCTCTGGACACTGCAAAAGTATCCGTGGTAGGCCTAGAGGCCCCGGGCCTGAGTGAGAACAATGTTCCCCTTCTGATCTCAAGACACAGGCACTCGGAACACAGGGTGAAACGACTTGAAATGTAATTATCTGCATTATTACTAGCAAGGGTGGAGAGAGCCACTACCGCATACACTCAAACAATCATCATTCTTTTATTCTTTCAGAACGCCCTCTTCTGTCTCTGTCGTTCCTTTTATCTTTATTTATATCTCTCCCTCCCTATTTTCTTTTAAATTTTTTTTCTCAGTTATCCTCTTTCATTAATGCTTTGTCTCTATCTCTCTCTCTCTCTCTCTCTCTCTCTCTCTCTCTCTATCCCTCTCTCTCTCTCTCTCTCTCTCTCTCTCTCTCTCTCTCTCTCTCTCTCTCTCTCTCCCCTTGTCCTCCCCCCACTCAATAACACACACACTCTCTATCTCTCCTCTGTCTCTCTCTATCTTTTTTCTCGCTTTATACGCCTTTCGATAACTCGTCATCTCTCTTTTTCTTTCCCTCTCTTAATAACTCTTTCTCTCCCATTATATTTATCCTTGTATCTATACACCACGTATACACTCACACAGGCATACACTACACTGAAAGCTAAGGTTTACCTAAAAATCTGTATAGCCCTCTGTTTATTCAACTGTTACTCTCTTCAGTTTTCCGATCTTTACTAAAAATGTATCCAAACGTTTGGAGTAGAAAAGTTTTCAAGAAACGTGAACAAACATACAAGGTGCAATGGCTACCAGCCAGCCATACTTAGGATGCAAGCTGTTATTTTATCCACGCAGATTGTTCACACACTCATCCTTAAACACAGCCAAGCTCCAAGAGCGATTGCTGCAATCATAATTTTTCTTCCTCATGGGCATCCGCCTTTGTTTCTCATTATCCTGGTTTTGCGAACGAAACGAAGCGAGGTTTAAAAAAAAAAATAAAGAAAGGAGAGAAAAAGAAAAGCGCCATTTTCTGGCCAAAATTGGTGCGTGAACAAAACTGTCCTTCAATTGTCCCAGCCACCACGTTCCTGGCACATCCTGCGAGTTTAATCAAAGCCCCAGCGCTTGGCCACAGTTGCCTTATTGGCTTGTCAGTTCCGCTTTGTCCAGTGAGCGGCAGGCAGGAAGATTTCTCCATATCACTTGCTACGGATATTCCATTCTGCCACTAGTTTGGAACGGGGCTTTGAGGGGGG
>NW_004797497.1:1094770-1096142 GCF_000002075.1 Aplysia californica | reverse complement strand
GGGGGGTGGGAGAGGAGGGGGGAAGGAGGGGGGCACGATGACGTACTGTCAGTTGTCCTTTTGCAGAATGTGCCTTTGTATGTGGCTTCTACGAAGAGCTATGTTATATGATATGTTGTCGTGAGGAAGGGGGGCTTCTTTCATAATATACAAAGTTGCACTCGCAAATCTTTTCTTTTCTTTAAAAAAAATTAAATATTTACTAGATCTAACTGTTCGGCACAGGAAGGAAACTTTGTTTGAAAATCTAAAAGACGATTTTGTTTGTTTCGTTTCGCAGAAGGACAAAGTCGGAGCATCAGAGGATCAGATTACGACAGCGGCAATGGAAAATACATAAAAGGAGCGATTCGTATCATAAAGCACGCACTAGATAACCCTCTTCATAACCATATTATTGAAAACCAAAACGCACTAAAGGGTATAAACATCTCTTTTAACTCCTCCATTGCCTAGCCTGGGATTGCCTTTAGTTCGTGTGTTTGTTTGTTTGTTTGTTTTAGTAAAGAGAAGCACATCGACACAATAATGGCCAATCAGAGTGGGAAAATGTAAGAAAGACAGACAGAAATAACAAAGGGATTGTGAAGAAGTAGGACCTACCAGTGTCGCCCTCCAACCACGTACTGTCTTGAGTTGTTTTTTGTTTGTTTGTTTGTTGTTGTTTTTTAAATAACTGTGGAACAAGCCTGGCATCGAAAGGGTTAACTTAGAATACAAGCAGGATTTCTGCGGAACAGGATTTTCCAAAAGGCACCTGACGACCTCACGCGGAGACATAAACAGCCAAAATAGAGAAGTAATTGTGAGGGCGTTAAAGAAAGAAAATAACGAATTAAAGAAATTCAAATATTATAGGAAGAGATTGACATCGCAAAACGGGTTGAGACAGAAAAATGAGCTGAACAAAGAAGGGAAATTGTCAAGATTGTCGTTTGTTGAGACCTAGGATTGGACATTGGATTCTTTGCAAATTCGTAACAATTTCTGTCTGGCATCAGTTTTGTTTGTGTTGGCGTCAGGCTATGATGAGATTTTGAAAATAAGTTTGTTAGAGGAAAGATGTGGATGCTGGCGTCATGCACTCTAATTGTCTGGGGTCTTTCAAACCAAAAGGCTGAATGACGTATGAAATGTACCCACTCTATTTCTTTCGATTTTTGTCTGTCTATCTATCTGTCTATATGCCAATATGCTGGTGGCTCGTAATTACTGTCTCTTTCTGTCGTTTTTTTCATCTTGCTCTACCTCTCCCTCTCGCTCCCGTCTTTCTCTCTCTTTATCCGCTCTCTCTCTCTATCTTTCTCTCTCTCTCTCTATCTCTCACTCACACACTCAAACACACACACACACACACACACACACACACACA
>NW_004797497.1:1089584-1094523 GCF_000002075.1 Aplysia californica | reverse complement strand
GGGGCGGTAAGAAATCGGTAGGTGGTTCGGTGTGCTAATACGGAGATGTGTCGAATGAATACAATGAACACAGGAATCGTCGTAACTTTACTCTTGTTGAGTAAGAAGTGACGAAACACGCGAAAACTTGTTGAGAGGGAGGAGAAAGCTAAGGGAAAGACAAGGTCGGTGGTTGAGGAGGCTAGGCTATAGTGGACGATCTAAGAGAGATAGATAGAGAACAAGAGCTTGCCCCATCCAGAAACTTCAGGGCTCGTTTGATATCAGCCTTGAGCTCACGGGCCGCTCACGCACACTGACCGATGCACGCGCGCCAGCTCATCAATCTTGCCCATCTCACACCTTGTGAGTCCAGCACACTGAAGGAGGACCACTCGGCAACTGAACGATTTTCCTCAAAATAATATTTTATTATTATTATAGACTTTACTTTGTAAGAAAAGAGAAGCACACGAATACAATAACAGTCATTAAGTGCAGGAAAAAAGTAAGGTGGGAAGGCATAAACGGACAATCTGCTAGTAACGCCCATCAACTACCACCCAAAAATGAAAGCTAAGTTTTCAAGACAGTTTGAGCTGAAAACAGGATGATTATTGTCCCCATATACCCTCTGTAAAGTGTAAAGGGAACTTGCAATAACTACTTCAATTTTAGCGGCTCACGCACGCTAAGAAGTCATTCAAGTATAAACCGATTCCAATCCTCAAATTGTAATAAACTGTACTAAGACCGATGTATCCCAAGCAAAGAAATTGCAATAATCCTTTATTATTTTTCAACATGATGTAAGACGATTTGTTAAAACTCCTGTTACCAGTCGTTCCGAACTTAATGTTGCTTAAAATATAATGCATAAATCCCCCTAAACAAGGTTACAGCACACCCCCCCCCAGAGCGGTCAATGACTTTCTTGAATGATAAGCGCTCAGGTGTGCTTTGATACTTCCTTCCTACCAAATATCAGTCGTTATTCTCTGTTCTCGCTGTCTCCTTTGTTCAGTATTCTTAGGCACTTATATGACTCCAATGTGTTGCCGTAAAACCTCCCACAAATACTAACTATGCTCCTTCTTCCTAATACTCGTTAAAATCTATCGTCCTTATCTCTCATCCTCCTTCTTTTTGTGTTTGTTACTCTCTTGTTACACCTCTCATCTTCGGCACTTATAAAACTTAATTGTCTTGCAGGTGCCGTAAAACTCTTACTAATACAACAACAACAACAACAAAAAATAACCAAAAAAACAAAAACAAAATCCAAAATAAAAACAAAAACTGGACTAAGTTGCCCAGAAGAGGTCCTGTCAGTGTGTGCGCGAGTCGGCCTGCCAGTAAGTCAAAACTCCCCGAGGAGGAGAGCGGGCCCATGACAAAGGGCCATCACTCTCTTGTCTGGCGTCCGATGGAAGCCGAATGAGGTGCAGAGTTGAGGAACGCAACAGCTGCCCCTAGATCGCGATGATCTCTCAATAGCTTAGTCCCCCACCCCCACCCCTTTCCACACACACATTTTCCCACTTCACCACCAATCTACTTTTCCCCTGCACTCACTATACCCACTCCCTTCCCTTTTACACCTTTCTTCAGCATTTTCAATATCTAAAGCTGGCCCCCTCTCTCTCTCTCTCTCTCTCTCTCTCTCTCTCTCTCTCTCTCTCTCTCTCTCTCCTCTTTTCTTTCTTTCTCCCATTGAAAGAAAGAAACCGCAATATATGGGAAGAGAGCTGGTGGTCAGGAACAAGAAACATATTACAAGTCTGCAGACAGACAGAGAGATATAATAGCAAAGGAACTTTCAATAAAACAATAAGAACAACAATAATACTTTATGAAATATGTACATGTATATTCAAGCCAAACACTACTCGAAGAGTATCATAAAAAATAACACAAACTACAATCTTGAGTAATAATATAACTTTTATATATTTTCTTTTAAAATCACAAACGTGCAGGTCATGAGCACTTAAAGTCAATCATGCATTGAAGCCTTTAGACGGATAGGACCTTGGGGGACTATCACAATCGCTTGCCCACCCTCTGCCCCACCCCCTCCCCCCTTAAAAAATTTTAAAAAACGAAAACAAAAAGCAAAAACCACTCCAAGCACCCCCCCTTCCACCCTTCATGAAGCAAATCTTTCCCAAGGTCTGGCCTGCTCTGAGAGAGGCAGGCAGACGACACCAGAAGTAGAAGCAACATCAGGCTCACGATGTGCAGATGTGGATGCCTCAGTTCCCCTCCGCGGGATCATCAATCTGCGATAGAAATCTGAGACCGCTCCAAGTTACAAATGAGTTAATTCTTTTACGACAAAAACTCACGGCACAGTAACCGAAATACCATTTGTTTGCATTGCATTAGGTTCTAATTTACACGGCAGCATTAATAGAAAAATTGCAGTATCTCGGGAAAGCAGAAAAGTCAATTACTACAAGAAAACGGTCCAAATGGGCTTGCTTTACGGTGAGGAGAATGTTTCGTAGGAAGTGCCTAGAACCGGTTACGGGAGAAGGCATCGCCTGGCTTGCCGAATCTCATTGTCTGTGTTATGGCAGCTTTCAGCTGTCATTTTCTGTCCGAATTGATTCGCACATTGCGACTGGGACGCATTGTTTTGCTTCCCGCGCTCCGAGAGCGGGACCCGGTCGTGGATGAGTTTACCAGATACGCCGTTATGTAAGAGACGGGGGCCCGATGCTGGAGAGAGCCGAAGATCTTGGAGAAAGTCAAAGATGCTGGGAGGAGCTGTGGATGAAGGTTAATATCGGAAGATCTCCGGTGATAGAACTAAAGTCTGTGGTGTACATGGTAGGGGTTTTCGCCTTTCATCCAAAAGACTTGAGTTCCATTTCCAGGAGGAGAAGATTTGATTTTTTTTTGCCGATTCCCCTGTCTTTCTGCAGCCTGAGCTGGCCCTATCAGACAGTACTGAAGCATCCAGCCTCCTATATAATTAACATAATTTCGATGGGGGTGTGAAATAGTTGCAGTCATTGCGATAACAGTTGTGATATGCACAGTGAAGAAGTAGTGAGCACTACTTAGAAGTAGTGAGCACTTTAAAAACTTTTTCGGGACTTCAGAATCGGATCGGGAATTTTGGCCCAAGAAAGCTTACATATCAAAGAAAACTCTGAGACTGAGAGACACATAATAAGCCCGATCAGCAGAATAAAGTCAATGTAGTGGTACATTCTAGACTACCAGATACAAATCAAAAACATGAATTTGAATATTTCACAGCGTGCAAATTGTCGCCCTGTCTTTTCAACATTCATATAGACATGAATAGAAAAATCTGTGAGAATAACCAAGTTAGGCTTCTTTTTTTTAAAGTACCCCAAAACAGCGAGTCTTCAAGCATTGTCGATTGAACAGAAATCGCGTCCTCAATGACCTAACGTTAAGGAAGACACTACTTTACAAGGTGTGGTTTGTCGAGCACATGGTCCATAACATTGTCATGTACTTGTGCGCAGTGAGTGAGCTTGGCGCACGCTTGGACGTGTCTCAACCTCATTTGTCAAAGGGAATAAATAATCAAGTGCAAATTTTGAAAGAAGTCACTGTGTAGTGTATTAACATTATTATTTGTTAGCCCGACCAGAAACTTTCCTAATTTTTAGTGCAAAATTTGGTTATCTTGGCAGAAGTTTCCCTCTGAGTTAGACACGACTCAAGTTTCGGTTGCGTCATAGTTTATTAAAAATTTGGCAGGGTGTTTTGTCCCGGAAATGATACATTACATAACGAAAAAATAATGTTGCTGTTGTTGCCGTTCGCTATCCGCGTATAATCCAAAATTCCGAACTTCGGTTTTTACTGGATTTGAACTAAAAACATCCTTATCTACGTTCTATTTTAATTTTGAAGAATTGTGACAAATGAAAGTTATGCTGTAGTTGGTATAATCACTGTCATTAAGATAATTTGCACTTTTACAAAGTTTAGTTGTGTGTTGCAGTTCAGTTGAAGTTCCTGCTGCTGCTAATGTTGCTGTTGCTGTTGCTGTTGTTGCTGTTGCTGCTGCTGTTGTTGCTATTACAGTCACCGGCATTTACTTTTGTTGCATGTTGCCAGTTCAGCGGATGTTGTTGAGGCCGCCGCTGCTAATGTTGCTGTTGACAATATTACGACTATTGCTTTTCCAGTTGGCCAGGACGTGGTAATTGTTCTATTAGAACCGTTAGATCTGGAGCTTCTGCTCACGCTGCTGTTGCTGCTGCTGTAGCTTGTGCACTCACTGGCGTTGTTCTTATTGTTGCTGCGCTTCTGCACGTGTTCTCCCAGCCAAGACACAAATAATATTATGGCTATGTGCACACCTGCTCGCCGTCAACACAGTCCATGTGCAGGGCCAGGGTTTTCACACCAACTCCTCCAGCATACTGTTTATATTTTCCTTTCTTACAAGAAGCTTTCTTCCCTCTCCTCTATTTTTTATTTTTAGAGACTGGAATATGTTTGCTTTTTTCTTTTCAAGTAAGAGTTTAGAATCTATTTTTTTTTCTTCTCACTTTCCTTTCAAGTTTTATTTCCTAACTCCTTTTATAGACCTTCAGACTATTCGCGTTTGTATTTTTCTGAGTGTGTACGTGTGTGTGCGTAGCATCTCACTACAAAGCTGAAAACAAAAATATTTGAATGAGTTTTATCTTGGTCATAAATTTTTTGAGTTTTAAAAATTTGTTGGTTTTTTTTTTTTGTTCTCAAGATTTAAACGTTCGACAGTTCTGTTGTCTCATCTGGATACGTCGTTCTTTTGGATTTTTCCTCCCACGGGAACCGAGTATCCCACACTCACAGAGAACGCGCTGCACCCTCAGCCCGGACTGCGATGACGCAAACGACAACAGTAACTGCTTCTGTCTTTAAAAAGATTTTTTTTTAAACACACAAATAAAACAACTAAAAACAAAAAGCAACAACCCCC
>NW_004797497.1:1088178-1089484 GCF_000002075.1 Aplysia californica | reverse complement strand
CCACACACACACACAGACACACGCTCGCGCGCGCGCACACACACATAACCTCTCCTCCAACTCCTGGGCTATTTCTTCCAGATACGACATACGACTATGACATCCACAACTCTTTTCCTCTCTTTTTTTCCCTATTCCACCTTCCTCCCCTTTAGCCTCTGTCTGCTCTCATCATATCTCTTTCTAGTGGTCTTTCAAAGTGAGCAAGGGGTACACATACAACATGAGGCATACGTCTATCAGACACAGGTCCTGTTAGATCTCGCGTCGCCGAGGAAACATCACATGATGTAGGATAGCTGCGCACTCCATGACCCGAGCTAGCGGCCGGAAGCGAGACTTTATTGCGATTATCTCGTGCGCGGGGGTGGTTGGAGGCTGTTCTCATCATCTCGGGGTGTGTTTTGAATATGCCAGCTTCCGGTTGTTATGTTATGTTATGTTATTCGTGACGTGCGATGATGCTGTGCGCGCATTATGCTGAGATCTATGTATCCTGGATATTATTTCCGTCAATTACCCGCAATATTTGGGTTCAGATAAGAACACCTCACACCCCCCCCCCCTTTACCCTACAGGGAGCCCTGCACGGGAGAACGGTCATAACCAACCAACTTATGATGGAAATTAAAAACGGGTGTACAGTCACAATGACAGACTGCACTGTATTCACGCACGCACTCAGAACTCGTCAAAGGAGAAGAAAATATTTCTGATTTTCCCCCCCCTTTTTGTGGGGTTTTTTTTTCTTTCTTTTTTTTTCTCTTTTTCCCCCCCTTTTTTTCCTTTGGGGGGGGGGGGGGGAGTTCTTTTATCTCGCAAATATCCCTACAAGCTGGGACAAAAGACGGGAATAATGGGCACCCTGAAAGAATACACACGTAGCTTACGTTGCAGAACGGATGAAAGACTTAGTACCCAATAGAACCATGGGTAGGAGAGAGGAAAAAGACGGATAAAAATGTGCCGATGTGCAGATTTGATGCGCATCAGCTTTCGGCAGAACGGGCGCACAACTGCGCGGGCCTATTGAAGCCCTCGCATGGATTGTTAAGCCATATGTTATTAGCAATGTTTTACAACTCACGCAAAGATTAGACGCTCCTCTCGGAATCGACCTGTCATAAGCGAATCATTACTGGCGAGAAATTTCGCCGCTTTTTCTTTTCGCACGCCAGGCATGATTGTTTTCACAAGCCCCCCGCGCCTGCCAAAACGCTTTGGTATCAGTTTGGAATCAAAACGATCCACGGGACAAAAGTTGAGTGCAACCGGGGAGGAGGAGAAGAATACAGGGGGGGGTGAG
>NW_004797497.1:1086500-1087507 GCF_000002075.1 Aplysia californica | reverse complement strand
TCTCTCTCTCTCTCTCTCTCTCTCTCTCTCTCTCGTTCTCTCAGTATTATAAGTTTCCAAGCGTTCACATACAAGACAAAATAGAACTTTCGTCACTTTATGTTTTCTGTCTTCCTTTAGCTATTTTTCTTTATGATGCATATCGTACGGCTTGAGCTTAACGTTTGGCTCAAGACAGCAAAGTCATTTAACAGATAAGACCTTCACTTCAACCCCCATCTCCGATAGGACTGAGCTGGGATGATGCTTGGAGAGCCGTGAAAGACCCAAGAACACAAAGATTGGACCCACGTTCAAAAATTCCCGTTTGAGAAATCATGCTTGAGTTCCTGGAAGGGCGATCAAGCATGATACCAACTGAGCTAAAGGCGCAACTAGTCTTGTTATTGTATATGACTATTTCAGTTTTAGTCAGAGTTTTACGGCACTTGCAACACAATAAGGTCAAATAAGTGCCGAGGAATAGATGTGTTACAAGAGAGTAACATACACAAAAAAGAAGGAGGAGAGATAAGGACTATAGATGTGATAGGAAAGAAGGAGCAAACCACACCAGGGCATCCGCCAACCACCCACGTTGTATTAGTATGAGAGCCACAACAGGGAGTGGGATCAGGGATGGGCATGTTTTGAAAAGGGGGAAAGGGGTGGGAGTGGGAAGAAGTGGCGGGGTATAGTTTGTGGGTAGGAAGGGGGGAGGGGGGTGAGGGTGGAACAACAAGGAAGGTCGAAAGGGCGGAAAGTGCTGCACGGTCGGCTGGCAAACTAATCAAGCTTGTTTACTGCGCATGCACGAAAACAACGGAAGCCATTACGTCATGCGCAAGATACCATTGTTCGCATTGTGCCGACGGAGCTGTGTTATGGCAGGGATGCTTTGTGCGCGCACAGAATGTCAGACAGGGGCCGCTTTTGTTTGTTTGGGTAACAGAGACGCCCATTATATATTATTTTAATATCGACACAAAAACGGTCATTTCGTCCTGAATGAGAAAAAAAAAATAACA
>NW_004797497.1:1081519-1085575 GCF_000002075.1 Aplysia californica | reverse complement strand
AGAGAGAGAGTTTGAGAGAGAGTTTGAGAGTGAGAGAGAGAGAACACCCTCTATTTTCTCAACGTTCCCAACAATGCTACAAAGCCACCCATAAATTCGAAAACCACACACAAAAAGAAAAACGAAAAGCGAATGGTCGAACGGCGTATCATTAGTTTTGAGAGGCGGTCGGCCCCTGTGATCTACCTCCATCCGTCTTGTCTGGGGCCCCGACACAAAAGTATTTTACTCTATTAAATCAGTGGTGTTGTCTTGCAGAGTTCGGGGAAAGAGAGGAGAGGGGAAGATAATATATCGGCCAAGAGCCCGGTTCCGTTAAGTGGGATGTACGTTGATTCAACTTCTTCTCAGATCTGACTGATCGGATAGATTTGCGAAGTTTTAGTTAAAGTTTTACAGCACTTGTAATACAATAAGGTCGTATAAGTACCGAAGATAAGAGGTGCTACAAGAGAGTAACAAAAGCAAAAAAAAAATGAGGAAAGATAAGGACGATAGATGTTTGATAGGAAAGAAGGAGCAAACCACGCCAGAGCACCCGCCATCCACCGGCAAAGGTTTGCGAAGTCTCACTGACTTTTAATTTTAACTCTTATCTAAAGAGAAATCTTCCTGTGAGGACACCGGACTTCATAATATTATGATATGATCCAGTGAGTAGCCGAGAAGTAGTAATTACAATATATCAATAAACCTCACTATTGATCAAAATTAGAAGCATATGGTTGAACATGTCAAAATTCATTAGTTTAAAAGAAAGACAGTTCAAGCGTTAGAGTAGTCTTTTAAATCTTGTTATTCGTATTACTGATGACAAAGCAACTGCTCGTAATTTCTGTACTGGAGATCATTTTATTCTCAGAATTTTTCTCCTCCTGAATCGCATTCGCTGGTACCTCTAAAGCAAGAGTTCGTGCCGAGGCCAAAAAACTGTCATCTACTCAGATAAACAATATGGTCATAATGGCTGCTTCTATTGAACTGATCATGCAAGCCTCGGGAGCGTCGTATGAGTCTGCACCCCATCTTAAATCTTCAGAAAGACAAAACGCAGAAGCAAAAACCACCAGTCCCGTTTAAAGGGAGAGGCTGTGGAAAGGGGAAATTGCGTGAGTGGTTTTGCAATTAAGCGAAAGTTTAGGGCTGCAACTAATCATGGGGAGAATGGGATGGATTTCCGTTGTTAGTCCAACCACTAGAATGAGAGTCTCGGTGAAAGAAAAGTGAGGGAAGCAAATAGCAAACAGACTTCGGCGTCGGTGGTGTCAAGGTTACGCTCTTCACTTCCTACGTAAAAAAAAACCCCAACAAAAACATCATTTAGATCTTTAAAGAGTGAAAGCATTTAATTGAGTATCCGCATCTATTTGCTGGGACGTATCCTACACAGCTTTACATCTGTCCTGACATGCAGGGACGAAACAACTCACTTTCTAAATGAGCTGAAATGCATCAAAATGTTAAAAGATATCCGTACGCAAATTACAAACAAAGCATGTGTGTTCGTTATTTAATTAGTTCAATCTCCGATTCCCTATCATGGAGTATCTTTTAAGTTTAGATGGGGGCGAGAAGACAAACGGTATATTCATCTAGAAAAAAGACCAACAATAGAAACAGCGAAAAGTTAACCCAGCTGGCCACTTATGAGTGTCAAGGAACCAAACCCCAATGGTAAAAAAAAAAGATATAGCGCCTGTCAAGAGGAAAAGTGAACGTCGCACCATTGAAGGAGCCAACCTGAGCGGCCATAGCGTTCAGATGGGTGGCAACCCCAGTGTGGCCGTGTGTACACGTTGACGCCGGTTCAAGAAGATATATTATTAGCAATGGCGGGCTTCTCTTTGAATTTGGTGATACTATGTTGTGGATTATTCATTCATTACGCTTGTTTTTGTTAAACTTGGATACGAAAATACGTTTTAAAGATAACCGTCTCGTTTACGGTTTTGTATCTCTTCCAATCAAAGTTTTATGTGGGGAAAAAAGGGGGGGGGGGACTTCAAAATAACTCATTTGGCCAGCCTGTTCTTTCCAATTTGCCATCTCAGAGAGATGAGTACCAACATCTAGGAGGCCTGTTAGGCACCCAGGTATAATTTGTACATTTCCCTATCACTGTGGTGGATTTCCAAGGACCCTTTCGTGTCAGAGTAAATTCAGCAAACGAAAGAAAATCAAGTTCCCAGCAAATGCAACGCCATTCCCGTTTTCACCGCGGATTAGAGCCACAATCTTTTAATTTCGAGTCGTCCTATAACCCACTGAGCCAACACACTCTGAACTTTTTTTTTAGATTGTTGCTTCTCGTTCGTGCCATGTCTCGGTCTCTTCCATTGTGTCGTCTTTCATCATGCGTGGCAGAAATGGGAGCGAGACAGCAAGTCGCATCATTCTCACTCAACTCTGAAGCGAAGGCCTACACCATCACGTTCCTTGGTGAGTGACGCATTGTTTCCCACCTCCCCAAAGCAATTATTCCAATTCCATTCTTCGGGGTTTTTAATTTCCCTTAAAACAACAACCTCTTATTCTCCATGGCAGCAATCTGCGTGAGGAATTAGCCTCAAGTGTTGTCTTGAAGAATTCCGAAGGAACCTCCAAAATTGGGGAATGCGAGTCATGTCCTGCTCCGTCTTATACACACCCCCCCCCCCTTTTCCCCTTTCTTCCAAGCCCCCTAACCCCCCAAACTACACCCCTCTTTTCCCACATTATCTGGTTTAATTCACAAACTATTGTGTCTCTCAAAAAGCGCCGACACCATCCGTCAAGAGACGTTACGTTCAGCCTTCTGCGGGGTCTCACGCGACACCCATGACAAATGGCGCGCGTGCCGGCTGCTCATGCGTGCCCCCACAGGGTGTGACAGCCCGTGAGTACATCTCTCCATCAACGTCCACTCACGCACGCGCTTCGGCGCTGGCAGCGCTAAACAAAAACTGCACGCATTACGGAGAGCCCAATTGCCACTTTTTTGGACAACCTTTCGGCGATCGACGTCGCTGGCCAATATGTTGGGAATCTTACACAGAGTATTTTATTTCTTTAGGGCACACCAGTAAGAGTACAGTCCTTAAATTTGTGGACTTGATGTACGTTATTTCCATAATTGGCACTGGGTGTAAAAATAGGGGGGTGGGTGGGTGGGACAAATGATGGTCTCTGGGTGGGACTCCAAGCACCATTGATGTTTCGTGGTAACCTACCATCTTTAAAAGTGTCCGAAGTAAACATTTCTGTGAAGAAATTCCTTCAGCGGGTGAGTGTGAAGTTATTCGTGTAGTGAGCAGCGAAATTATAGTTATCCAAAAGTTATAATGCTCTCTAGGGCCCAACATGTTAAAAGAAATCGTGTTCTAAAAATAGGTTTACGAGAGCAGTCTGTGCCATAGTGACGTCAACAAGGCAACAGCAACCATGTTGTTTTCTTGGTAGATTGAATAGTAATAATAACAATTACCGAAGCACCAACTTCAACCACTACAACAACAATAACAATGACAACGACATCAATGAAATCATCATCATCATCATCATCATCATCATCATCATCATCATCATCATCATCATCATCATCATCATCATCATCATCATTACTAACAACAATAAAAACAGCAATAACCACAACAAAAGCAACAACAACACCAATACCAACCAAAACAACAATGATGAAAATAAAACAACAGCAGAGACAAAGTAAAAAAAAAATCATACATAAGCACAATCTCTCACTGGCAGAGACACCCTCAAAACGCCCACAAAAGTAACTCAGTCTGTGGATGGGGAAGCTGTGGTTGAAGAGTTCTCCCCCCTCTTGTACTCGATCCCACTTCCCCGGGGAGGTGCAAGCCCCTGGGACCAGCCGGCTACAGGGAACAAACCATACAAGAATCCCCAATTTGCTTGAGTAAAAAAAAGAATAAAACGTAAAAAAAAACGCCGGTGAAACAATGGGAAAGGAAGAATTAAGACAAACAAAGAGAGAGAGAAAGAGAGAGAGAAAGAGAGAGAGAGAGAGAGAGAGAGAGAGAGAGAGAGAGAGAGAGAGAGAGA
>NW_004797497.1:1079915-1081302 GCF_000002075.1 Aplysia californica | reverse complement strand
AGAGAGACAGAGAGACAGAGAGACAGAGAGAGACAGAGAGAGACAGAGAGAGACAGAGAGAGACAGAGACAGAGAGTGGGAGAAAGAGTTGGAGAACGAGGAGGGAGAGGACGAGAAGGAGTAGGAGAGGAGAAGGAGGAAGAAGAGAAGGAGGAGGAGATGGGGGAGGAAGGGAAAAAAGAGGAAGAATAGGTAGAAGCAAGGTGAGGAAAGTGGTTTTGAGGTATTCCATAAATAATGAAGCCAAAGAGAGAAGTGGTATTTGAAGCGGAGAGAGACAGACGCTTGTATTGACGAGAGCTGGTAGCGAAAGAGTTAATCGCTTTTCCTTATGTTAACCCTAACACACTTACTGCCAAACCGAAGCCGGATAGGGATCAGTACACACATTTTCCCAGAAACATCAGATGGTACCTAACTTTAGAGCAATGATAACAGAGAATAAGAGAGTATTTACCAACGCCGTTTTTATTATCTGTCTATAAGAAAAAGGACCGAGACTTACATAAAGATAAGTGGAAAGTGGTAGACGAGGTGAGACCCCAACCATCTTTTTACCGTGATCTAGTGGGGTATGAATCATATGTGTTGGACAGGCGGTCAGGATAAACATTTATTGTTCTGGAAAATAATTGGAATATGTTTTTCTTCAAGAAGTCGCTCTTTATCCGCTCCGAAGAAAGGAGATTGAGAAGGTGGGCAGGTTTTTTTCTCATTAGTGTTAAATGAATTTTCCTGGGTTTTTTCTTCCCTCCGCAGAAATTGGTTCTACTTAGAATCCATACGTGTCACTAACTCGGGTGTCGAAGGCAGGGGAAGAGGAAGAAGGTGTGGAATTAGACACCTCGATGTCAGAGGATGAGTAAATATTATTTTTCATTGGAGCTTCATGTTTCTGAATTATGGAAGCGTTTGGCTGTTTTTATAAGTGTATGTAGATAGTAGCAATATCTTTCTCCTCCAAGGTGCGGATTATTTTTTGTCGGGTTTTCCGCCGATCTCTCTGTCTCGGTATTTATCTGTATGCCAGAACGTGAGTCGATTTGTAGTGAATGTGTCTGTATATATTCTGTCTCCACCTGTGCCTACCATGCCCCCCCCCCCTTCCAAACCACTTCCAAGAAAAAAAGAAAAAAAATCTTTTTTTAAACCTTCTTTCCTTCACAAAAAAGGGATTAAAATAAAAAGGAGACACCAATGTAAAACGCAAAGCAAAATCAAGCTAAAGAAAAAACAACACTGCGAGCTAAAAACGAAAGACGGGACTCTTTTTTTTTAAACTTTACTTTATGTTTTGTTCAACTTTAAAGTTCTGTTTCAAGTCTGTCTGTCTGCTCAATCACCCATCAAACCCCAACCCCAACACCAACCCACCCCTCTCCCCCTT
>NW_004797497.1:1075554-1078146 GCF_000002075.1 Aplysia californica | reverse complement strand
TCATCATAATCATCATCATCATCAATATTATTATTATCCTCATTATTATTATCATTATTATTATCATTATCATTACCATTATCTTGGCCCATTGTTTCACCGTACATTATACATGTACATAGTAAAAATCCGTTATGTGCAATAACGACTGGCTAGGACTGACAAACAGAAATTTGTAACAATAACACAAACTGGTAACATGTAGTATGAACGTTGCTCCTTCTTTCCTATCAAACATTATATCGACTCTATCTCTCCTTTCTGTGTTTGTTGCTCTCTTTTGACACCACTTATCTTCGGCACTTATCTGCTGGCCGTATTGTGTTGAAAGTGCTGAACTCTCAATAAAACGAAATAAAAACTAAGCTAAAGTATCCTAAGAAATATCTAGGTTTCAAGCGTTGTCGAATGACCAGAGTGCGCTTGAAGCCAAGGAGCTTAGAACTGTAAACTCCTTGCTTGAAGTCGAGATTTTTGGGGCACTTTAGCGAGGAGTTAAGTTGCACGTTCCCTACAGCAGCCCTCGCTGGATGGTCCACAGCTGGGTAGTGGAGTGTGAACGTTCTGTGGGTGCCAGCCAGTTCGTGTCTCAGGGCCGGCTTATCAGCCATAGGGCTGGGGTCTTCATTCAGATAAAACCTGCTGATAACAGCCACCTCCAGGGCTGCGATAATGTAAGTTGTGTTTTTTAACAAAGGGCCGATTGGTGAAGCATCCACAGTGGTGTGTGGTGTGATAATAATTAGCGTCGTCGCCTTGTGTGTAGTAGACATGAGTTCGTATCCTGAGTGGGGAAGTTAATTTTGCCGGTGTACAGTCATATTATTATAAAGTATCTCTGTCTGCTGGTTGTGCTTATGTATCTAGCTCTGTCTCAGCCCAGGTTGGCTTGGACAACAAGGGTGGTAGCAGCCAAAATTCTCTACTATACACGATCTTTGATAGCAGTCCGTTTCTTCTTTTAATTTTGTGGAAACAAAAAAACTAAGCTAAAGGGTCCTAAATATCGAGATCTAGAATTCAAGTGTCGTCGAATGACCAGAGTGCGCTTAAAGTCGAGATTAACATCGACTGGATATAACTGAAGGACAGATTTCTCCGTTCCTCATCAGAGCAGATCGCGTCTTAACTTATATAGATTAATCTGACCAGGGCGTAAAACAATTGCAAAAATCATGTGAAGCATCAATTTCATTCGTCTCATGTCATCACTGTCCATCTGTTTGTTTATCTATCAGTGATTAAACGAGGTCGTAAGTGAGGATGTCTGTGTTTGTGCGTGCTCATGAGCGTGCGAATGTGAATGTATGTGTGTTTGTGTGTGTGTGTGTATATATATATTTATAATGTGTGTGTGTATGTGTGCGTGTGTGTGTGTGTGTGTGTGTGTGTGTGTGTGTGTGTGTGTGTGTGTGTGTGTGTGCGAGAGCTGATAGGATGTGTTACTAATATTATTTTTAATGTTAACAGTTAAGCTGTCGGAAACATAACAAGATGTTTATTGGCAGAATGCTGAACAGCCATAAAATTGTTAATGCATTACGTTGCCAGAAATGATTAAATTAAATATCAACAAAATGTCAGATTCATTATCTTGAAACTAATAAAAAGAGGAAAGAGGTATCGAATAACCGTAAACAAACAAAACTCAACACCTCTCATCTACAGTCGCATAGCTACGTCATGTTAAAGGATGTGAATCATTTACCTTTTGGTGGTGGTGGTTGTTATTTAAGTACGGGGGAATGGGTTTCTTTTCAGTTCATTTCTTCTATTTTGTTTGTAAATAAAAAACAGACAGGGCAGCATCGGAGAATGTCTAGGAGTTAGGGCTGTGGTAGGATATGCAATTAAATTTGGAGAAGAAGGCGTCCTTATGGAAAACGAGAAAGAGAAAGACTGTAACTGTGGTGTCAGGGGGAACTCTCAGCATTAAATTAAGCTTACTAAGTAGGTAAGGTAAACAAAGGGAAGAAGCGAATGCCATGAAACTCAAGATCCTTAACGCGTTAGCTCGCAGGCGGCTAAAAGGAAACGACTTAATTTACTTCCTATTTAATCAGCGCTAGAGTTACAGTCCCTGTTTTTAGCATTTTGTTTCGAGAATAAAAAGACAGAACCGGAACAACTGATAAGATTCTTTAAAAACTCGGAGGCTTCCTTCCACTAGTTTTTCTGTTCACGCTGAAAAGAAACGAAACAAAGAGGCTAATCACCAGATGGGGGGAAAAGTTAAATATTTTCGTCTTTCGTGACGCTTGTTTTAATTTCGGGGAATCTTTTTTTTGGCCACATTTATTAATTCCCAGTGCTTTCTGCCTGATTCTAGACACATCCACCCGCTTTTTCCTTTCTTTTTCCAACACAGTAAATTATGTTTTCTTTCTGATTCCTCACTGACAGGGCTGTTGACCGGAGTGGCATGAACATACGCTCCAGAATATCTGTGGGTACGTCCGTCTATCTATCTATCTATCTATCTATCTATCTATCTATCTATCTATCTATCTATCTATCTATCTATCTATCTGTTTAATCCATCTACCTACCTACCTACCTACCTACCTACCTATCTATCTATCTATCTATTTA
>NW_004797497.1:1070793-1072142 GCF_000002075.1 Aplysia californica | reverse complement strand
GTCGTCGAAAGCGCCAAGAGTAGCCTACAGTAGGCCTACTTAATGTATACATGGGTCAAAGTCAAAGGTTCAGCCCATCGTAGCCCAGTTTACGCCCTGCGTGCAGTCGCAAGTGTGTACGTCTAAATCTAAGATCTAGATCAAGAGAGAAAATCATAAGAGTATTTAATTAAAGTGGAATTCTCCTGCAGTGGATTTAGCACGCACGCCGAACTGCGCCGAGGGATATTTTGTGTTCAGTGCGCTTGTGTGTAGAATGCCACGCCTTCGAAGAGGGATAAGAAGTCTTGCCCCTAGAGGTAGTCAAGACGGGGTGCTACATTGATAAATTCAAGGAATAATATTTGTTTTGTTTCTTTCCTGTTTTCAGTCTTTTTCCTCTTCATAACGTTCCAATAAACTTTTCCATTATTATTCCGTTCGTAGAACGGGTGCTTTTACTTTTACTAGTAATAACAATTACTAAATAGTCAATCTAAATAAACCCACTGTGACTCACTAACCGCTGGACTGAAAACAACTCAGTCTTACGGCACATGCAGTCAGTTTTTAAAAAAAGAAAATAGATTTGAACAAACAAAAAACTAACACTCAACTACCGTTCTTGTTCTAATAAAAAAATTCCCGCGCAGACTGTCATAAAATACTAATGATTATAAAGAAAACACCACTTTATTTTTGTCGCATAGCACGAAAACCGAGATTTTTCGGGTTTTTGGAATTCAGAAGCACATGCGAAAAATGCAATTCGCCACTTACTTAGTTTCGGTGTAATGAGGTCGACAAGTTGTCCATTTGGTGTTGTCCGGACTATAGTGTAAGCAGTAAACGAAGAAATAAACATGATCAATCCTTCACATTGCTCTCAACAATTTGGTGTCCATCATCGTCGTCATCATCATCGTACTCATCATTAAAATGTATTATTGTATTTCCAAACATCTTTTCCTGTTTCCTTTTGTTCTTTAGTTAGTAAGTTTAGTTTGTTTGTTTGTTCGTTTGGTTTTGTTTGTTTGTTTGTTTGTGTTCGTTTGTTTGTTTTTTTTGTTTGTTTGTTTGTTTTTTTAAGGGGCGGGGGTCTTGAAGTTGAAGATAACAATTATCACAACAATATTGATTCATTTTCTACGGAACTTACACAGCACCAAATCGGAACTCAGGAACAAACCAAAAACAAAAAAATCCCAAAACAAAAACAAACAAAAACCCACCGGCAGGCAGGGGACGCGTTGAGAGATGCAGGAGCAAACAAATAAGAAAATGAGCTGGGACGCAATAACATCAGACATGGCGAATCGGATCAAAGGACGACGGGTAAGAGGGTCCAATCTTGGGGAAAAAAAGGGGAG
>NW_004797497.1:1069543-1070693 GCF_000002075.1 Aplysia californica | reverse complement strand
AGAGAGAGAGAGAGAGAGAGAGAGAGAGAGAGAGAGAGAGAGAGAGAGAGATCCTCACATGTCAGTAACATGGAGCTTAAGGGGCTTGGTGAGCTTTGTGAGAAAAATGTTGATTGGTCGGCCAGTTGGGAATGATTAAGGCAGCAGAAGCGGGCCACCTTTGTTCTAAAGTCGAGAACTCCGCGGGACATAATCTCTTGCCTCAGTAGGAGTTACGCACAGAGTTTATCTGAACTCGATTTTGTATCCTTTTCTCGTGTGGATTCTTCACTAATTGTTTCAGTTTTAAGTGGTGATTTAGTGAGAGTGTCTATGAGATAATGGACTTTATGGGGAAGAGAAGTTGTCGTTACGGTGTTATTGAATTAGAGGTAAAGGGTTAAATGTATGCTGGTTCGTCGGCTTGTCAACAAGTACCGGAGATGAAGGTTTGGGAGTTTCAGGGTTAAAGGGCGGATTAAGGAAGAGGGGGGTAGGATGAAAGTCAGTTCGTGTGAAAGGGAAAGGGATGACGAGAGAGAGAGAGAGAGAGAGAGAGAGAAAACGACGGAGTGAGAGAAAAAGGGAGCAAAAAACAGGAAAGAATAGAGAAGGGTAAAGACATCGGCGCATAAAACAGGGGGTGATGAAAGAAAGGATACAAAGAACAAGAAAAAGACAACATCGCTGAAGTCAGGCGAGGGGGGTCAAAGAGCACGGGGAATCGGATAAAAGAAGATGAGCAGAGGTTTCAACGGGGACATTCGTGATCAGAGCGGAGTGACAAGGTTTTATCAGGCAAGGAAAAATGACGGCGAAGGGGGTCTTGTTGGGGCACGAGTCACGAAAAAGAAGAACGAAAAGCGGTTCAACACTGCTAAAGAAATTGTCATTTTACGGTCTGTCCAAACCATAATGTCATTCCAGAGACAGGGCTCAATATTAGGCACTGGAGTGAGCCTTTTAAAGAGCCCCCGAATAACTTTATAAACACTATTTTTATTATATGAATGTTGAGAGATTGATTCTGTGGTTGCTGAGACGTGAGTCACTCAGCAATGCGGTTATCCGGTTCGAGAAACAATAAGGGAAGCTGAGAGTGAAGGGAGGGGAAACAAGAAAAATAGGAGGAGAGAGCGACCGGTGAGATGGGCAGAGAGAGAGGGGAGAG
>NW_004797497.1:1066860-1067459 GCF_000002075.1 Aplysia californica | reverse complement strand
AAAAAATTTTTTTAAAATTAAAAATTCCTTTTTACGTTAGTTATCATCTGATTCAAACGATAGGAAGTGAATGCCACGGTATCAAACGACTGAAAAGGACAAAGAAACGTTTTAATAAATGAAACCAAAAATAATAATACGGTTTGCAAGTCCACCCAATAAATCAGAACAGGTGAACGACAACGTACGCCAATCTACGTACCGTTGTCAAACAGAGTAGCTGCAACTGTAAATCTTCAAGTTTCACAGACTTCAGCCAAGTGTCCGGAAAAACCCGAAGAGCCTCCGCTAATGGCGCGTCCAATGAAAATAGACGGTGCGAAACAAAATCTGATCCGACAAGGTGCGAATCGCAACACGCGCTGTCTGTCAACAAAGCTGGTGTGAGACGGGGGCGAGAAATAGACTCTCGGTGAGCAGAGCTGGCTGGGAAAGTCGGGAGGCACCGTCTGTGATTTCCACGTGCGCTAATCCGTTTATATCCTTCTCGGCCAGCGGAGAGCCGGAGTGAGCACGCGTCGTGAAGGCAGCAGGGGCGGCCGAGTTTGTCCTTGGGAAACACGATAAGGGTTTAACGATTTCTCTCTCCTTGCCCCCCC
>NW_004797497.1:1063852-1065610 GCF_000002075.1 Aplysia californica | reverse complement strand
GGGTACTAAACAACTCCCTCGAGATAGGCCCTGCCATACATGTACTGTCTTCAAGAAGCCCGCTTCCCAAGAGATTTAAATCGTATAGATTGTGTCAAGATAGAATGTCTTAAAACAGAATGCATGATACAGCTTTGCCCATTAGGTAGACATAGAGGAAGTATGTAGATTGTCCAAGTACTAATTTGTACGGCATGTACTTCCCTCCCTTCAGATCTTCACTTCCTAGATATGCTTCAAGGGATAGACGTGGTCAAACGTTTGGAATCAAAGAAAGTGTATGGTATGTCTTACTATTTTACAGGGTGATGTGGAATAGTTTTTGTTGGGAATCACGGCGTACAAATAACTTCCATCGATCCAAGATCAATTCGACCACTCCTAGACGCAAAATTATTCGTTGTCCCTCCACTTTTCATGGGTGTTTACTGCCGATTCTTCGTAAGAAATACAGGTAGTGGCGCGAGCTTTACGTTCAATACGTTTACCAATGGCTCCACCTTCACCTATCTCGTAGTCTGGCTGGCCGTTGGAGCACCACTGTAGAATTTGCAACCAGCTTCATCCACTCCTCTAAGTTCTCAGCTTTCCGTGGTGAGATGTTCCAGTCACAGCCAGTCCACTCTTTGATGTTGTTTCCCTATCATTTCCTGTCTGCCTCTTCATCTCCTTTCTTGTACTGTTCTCTGTAGGATAGTCTTGGCCAGTCCAGATGATTACATGATGTGCCCGTACCACTTCAATTCGCGTCTTTTCACTGAAGTCAGGTGGTCGTTATACGGCCTAGTGGTGTTTCCGGTTCCGGCTCACGCTACTTCCTTAATGACCTCAGAGCGACCACTAATTCTACTGATCTTTTAGCATTGAATTCTCAAATTCTTTGAGCGGTCTCTAGTTGTGACAAATAAAATGCGCTGCCACAGCAGACCAGCACAACCCAGCACATGTCATCCCCCTATCAAACAAGGTGCCAAACCAAGACAGACTAGCAGAAACAACAAAGGAACAGTAAAACAGAGTAGAGTTTATACCCCCACCCCCACCCCTTCTCGACATAAAAACAACAAACAGCAACCAAAAAAAAACAAAAAAAACAAAAACAAAGATAAATAACGAAAATGAAAACCCACCCTCGAACGTAAAAAACAAACAAAGGAAACCCATACCAAACGAACCCCCACCCCTCCTCACTTCCACTGCAAATCGAATCTCATTCTTTTGGTGTTTTCTTTTATTGCATACGTTTTTCGCGCTCGTCGGCACAGTTTAGATCATTGAGGACGCGGGCTTCGATTCTGCAAGTCACGGCCAACTTGGGCTGAGAGTAACACAACGTCTCAAAAGAAATACCCAGATACCCAATTCTCCTCACACGGGAATCGAACTCAAGTCTTCTTCGCACGACGGCCAAGCACCTAACCGCTACACCACAGACGCCGCCACAAGAGTTAATCACGTTCATTTAACCAACAGTCACATAAAACCGACAGTCATTAAATTCGTTTCTCTCTTTGAAAAAAAGAAGTGACGCCGAAGCAGTACTAATACTCTAAGCACGATCGAGCCAGTGTACATTAGCGCTATCTCCACTGGGGAAACACGACCCATTTCCTGTCTTCTGCACTCATTAGTGACATCCCCATAAAGCCACAAAGCTCACAACTCTACGGTGGCACCAAAGTGTTGTGGTGGTAGTGGTAGTGGTAGTGGTAGTGGTGTACGCGCGCGCGTGTGTGTGTGTGTGTGTGTGTGTGTGTG
>NW_004797497.1:1061492-1062871 GCF_000002075.1 Aplysia californica | reverse complement strand
GGGGGAGAGTTAAAAACAGTATTCTGTGTCACCAGTGGAGAAAGGGGAATGTTATTACCTGCACGTCACAATATCCTCGACAAACGGCAATTTATTGTCCCCCCATATTTAAAATGCAATTTGTCTAGATTTCTTGTGAGCAAATGTTGACAGAACGCAATATAGCCAACACAGTGAGGTCTTCAATGTGAACTATCTGTGTTCGATCAACCTTTGAAATCTGAATAAAACTCCCTTCTTCTTTTAAAAATATTTTTTACACAAAGGTGGCTTTGGCCCCCAATCGACAATATTTATATCATTTAGTATACACGTAAAAAAGGACACGGGTATCGACCCTGCCTGTCATTGTCAGCCCGGGCGGAGAAGGATACAGCATCTCAGCAGAAAGAACCAATAAAAATTCTTGCCCCATGGGAATCGAACTCAGGTCTTTGGTGTGCGACCGCTAAACACCAAACCGTTACACCTCAGACGCCAGTGTAAAACCCCTGATACACAACAGTGAGAAGCCTGCGTCCGGTTAGCATAATTTGAAGTCGGACCAAAACTCCATTCAAGCCCGTCGAATCGACCAAAGTCACATCGTGCGGACACCGCATTCGTGACATCGGCAAAAAGCCGGAGATCTGACATCACCCCAGGAGGTGACAAAGCGTTCAGCAGCGTGTTGGCTGGCGCACAAAAAGCGTGACAGCTCCGCAAAGCTAGGGTCCCGTGATACCCACAGCGGTGCCAAAAGTTTACAGCGGGTTAAAAGACAAACATGTTAGCTTCATCCAACAATTATTCGAGCTCGGGTGTTTTCGATCGTGTCCCTGAGTAAATACAAATCTGTTCACAGGGGATCTCATGCCCACTGAAGGAGTCTGACAACATTCTCGATCCCCAGAGCCCATTTCTCCACATTTAAACTAAGCTTTTTCTTCTTTTTTCCCCCCTCTCCTTTTCCTTAGTTTTTCTTTCTCTTTTTTCTGTTTATTGTTTTATTCCATAAATTCCATTTTTCCATTAACTCTCACTTCCAATGCCACCAGTCCTCCTCCTCCTCCTCCTCCCCCTCCCCTCCTTGTCATTATAGATTAATTTTGGGGAGGAGGACGGGCAGGGGGTGACTTACTGGGTGACGTTAGTTAGTGGGTGTGGATTTTGTCTCTTCGATAACTTTCAGCAAAGTGCACAGCATATATTTGTTAGTCCCATCTCAAGTGGCGATGCTAAAATGTGATATCCCAAAATGACTTGGACATGTTTGGGATAATACTACATGTAACTATTTACAATAACGTTATCGCTCAAAAAAATTCTCTGACTCTATGCATTCTCTCTAACAGTATGATAAAAATTGACCACATATTATTATTTAAAGATTCCGACCC
>NW_004797497.1:1057394-1061392 GCF_000002075.1 Aplysia californica | reverse complement strand
CCCCCCCCCCCCCCCCCCCCCCCTTTCTTTCCTCGAAAAAATTCCAATCCTCTATTAAGGGCTTGTCTGCTTCGACCCGGCCAAACCCGGTTGAGTGAGACAGAGTCCGTGTGGAAAGACGGAGGGACTCGATAAAATAGACTCCCATCAAAATCAAGTGTTTTGCGAGCAGTGGGATCTCTCTCTCTCTCTCTCTCTCTCTCTCTCTCTCTCTCTCTCTCTCTCTCTCTCTCTCTCTCTCTCTCTCTCTCTCCTGCGTGCGCGCGCGCTCTCAACTACAATTCTCTAGTACTCTATAATATCTGCTCTCTCACGGGTGTTGTCTTTCCATCATGTCCGAGCAATCATCTTCTCATTCTTCTCCACTCATCTCGCTACCTCGAACATCATATATTATATCGGAGCGAGTGATGAATCTCGAGTTGACTGTACAATACCGAAGACCGGGACCCCCATTTCCAGTTAGTATTGGCGCCGAGTCCGCGGAATCAGATTTTGATTTTGACCGATGTATCTCGGTCCTGGTAGTAGACAGGGGCTCCTTGGAGAATATTTTTACAGTACTTTTGGATGGTTAGCTACAAGGAAAGGCTCTCTTGTTGTGTCAAAAAAAGGGGAGAAAAACAGGTAGACTCCGATGATGGATGATAGAGGAAGAAAATAAATCATTCCCGTGGTGTGACGTATATTGGAGACCCCAAATGATTACGTCATGTAATGCTACACAAGACCAATTTCAAGCTCTTGGTGGAGAGATCTGCAGCCATGTGGGCTGAACGCTTTGATCAACACTGTAAGGTTATGTGTAGAAGCAAGACCGACCAGACCTCGTGTGGTTTTTGAAGGACCTTGAAAATTCCCCAAACAGCCAAAGTTCAAAACGTCCCGTTAGCCAAATCATATCTTTCCAATCTTGAAGAGTCTACCTAAAATTTTAAGAAACAGCAGTGAGCTAATTAGGAAAAATCGGGAAAGAAATATAGCTAAACTGGAATGCTTCTTTCATCTTGCTTCAATGTAGGTGCATATTGCAGAAACTAGACATTAACGAGCAATTAAGCAACTGTGTCGTAGGTAAGTTCTTCTTCCACATCTAAGGCCATCTATTCTTCTCCATTGTTCCTTGAAGAACAAACGGTTCTTTTTAGCGTATCCATTGGTATTCATCTCTTCGGTTACTCAGAGTTCAGTAGTTCAGTTTCAGTAGAGGTTTTACGGTGCTCGCAACTGCATAAGGTCATATGAGCGCTAGAAGATTAGAGGTGTTACAAGAGAGTTACACACATAAAAAAGAAGAAGGGGAGATAAGGACGATAGATGTTTGATAGGAAAGAAGAAGCAAACCACACCAGAACACCCGCCAACCACCCACTCTCCGAGTTCATAAAATAGTTCCTTCAAAATCATATATCGACAACCTTACCGACTCGACCGAAAAACGAAGTACACGGTCTTTTGTAGGGCTAGCAATTGAAACGATACGATTGGAAACTATTGGCGAGACATTTATCAGTCGTAGCTATCAACCACGATGTCGCCGAGAGGAGCAAAAACATTCTTCTGCTAAACACGTATAATGTAGGTGTTTTACGCCCCCACCGACACAACTCAGATCATTTAGGAGGCGTGTTCCGATCCTGTCTGCCAGGGCCATCCAGGGCTCAGAGATACATAAAGTTCCGACAGAAAAACCGAGATACTCGATTAAAACCATTCTCAAACTCAGGTTTTCTGCGGGCGACGGTGAAACGCATTACCTACTAACCGCTAAACCACAGACGCTGGTCCCATAGGATATTATGTCCAAACTTAATAACAATACCCTTAAAAAGGAAACATTCTAAAAAAAACAAATAAACATCACGCAAGCACGCCACGCCAATGGAAGCTAAAGGGTGCGCACCGATAATTGGGTCAGAATCACGAGAGGCGGATCTCGATGGGGTTGAGCTCGGATAAAATAACGCTTGGGCATTTTTGAATTACAATGGTCAGGGGAATCTATAGAGCTACCCCCCTACCCCCACCCCACCCCACCCCTACCTCGTCTCCCAATCTGTGCAAGATCTTATTAGAGATTGAAGTCGAAACCGAAGGCTCCGGTTGAAGCGAAACTTTAAGAAGTTGAAACGTGCGACAACCCTATACCCTACATCTTACTAGTGTCTGTTTATATGAAATGTGTTGTTGTTTTTTTTCAAGTGTGTGAGGTTTTACTTTCAGTAATCATGTCATAAATGTACAGTGCTCAGAGTTTATACGTCTAGGGTTATAGAGCGCTACAAATGCAAGCTAATATTATTATTATTATTATTATTATTATTATTATTATTATTATTATTATTACTATTATTATTATTATTATTATTATTATCATCTACAGAACAGCAAGGCCGGAAACTAAACCCTCACAGCGTTAATAAGGTCCTCATGGCATACTACACAGTATTCAGAATAAGTCGCTGCAAAACCACCATTCAGCACACTGTGGCACTGAAAGCCCACGACACAAGTCGTAGTGAAAGAACCTCAACAAGATTACAGCGTGCGTCGTGTGGAGAGCAGTTATACGGGAGCTCACGGACTCGGAGAACTGGCACTGTGAAGGGTTATAAAGAGTTGTAGAGTGCTCCAGCTGGGAGCACGGTCATGACAAGAGAGTTAATGGGCTGGCGTGCGTGAGCAGGATGATACAAGACTTTTATATGTGAAGGCAAGGTCAAAGAAACTATTTACACTCACACACATGCATACAAACACACATACACACATAGACAAACACAAACATACCAGCACACGCACGCACACAGTAAAGAAAGAGAACCTATCAATTGGGGGGGGGGGGCCAAACTCCCGGACTCCAAACTCATCAAAAAGATACCATAGAGCAATATTATGCTTGCAAAGAAAGCTACAGATTTCAGACATTGACATATTAGAGCTTTATAAATGAGGTATAAAGAAATATCTCTGCACGAAACGTGCAGAGAGTTCCAACAACAGAAAAGTGTACAGTTTGTATAAAAATGGAATGAGTTTAACGCCCCTATCAACACTATTAGGTTATTTAAATGGCGGGAGTTTGTATAATGTCAAAATATTTGACGGTGCCGTTATAAAGTTCCATTCAGATCTGTAAAGAGCTGATCAAAGAGAATTTAAAACCTCCTCTAATTCACCATGCCTCTTATATCAATAATTTGTTTTTAATGTAGGGCGATTTACGCAACAGACACTGGAGCTTAGATGAAGATGAGATGATTCCACAAACGTCTCCGTATCTCGTGCAGATATCACATAACCGATGAGGATTGGAAACATCATAGGACCGTTTCAAGATCTTCTTTCTAACTCCAGCGAAAAGACGCAAACTGGATACACGATCATCTGGGCTGGCCGAAACTATCCCAAAAAGGAAGAGCACAAGGAGTGAGACGAAGAGGCAGGCAGGGGAAAACGACGGGAAGACAACATCAAAGAGTGGACTGGCTGTGACGGGATTAGCCTATCTTACTACGCAAAGCTGAGAACCGAGAGGGGTGGAAGAAGCTGGCAGCAAAATTTACCGTCGTTCTCCAAAGATGTCCCAGCCTGCGTGATGGGCGGAGATGGATGTTTTACACTCTCATCGACACAATTTCGATCCTTTAAGAGGTAGGCTTTGACACTGCCTGTCAGACAGGGTAAGCAGGGGCCGAGACGGATACAAAGTTTCAGCCCCAACAGAAACACCGAGATACTTGATAGAAAAGTATTCCCACACAGTAATCGAACCCGGATCTTCTGGGAGCAACGGCGAAAAATCTAACTGCTACACCAAAGACGTCGGTGGTATAAATCTCTCACCTGCAATTATATAGCGTTGGTGAAACGATCACCACTGCCTGTACATAATATTGTTTTTGCTGTCATCAAGGGTTATGAATAGAGGTAAGGATTGGAAAATCTGAACTCAACCACATCATTTATTCGTATTCCTTTCAGACCCCTCCCCCCTC
>NW_004797497.1:1053122-1057199 GCF_000002075.1 Aplysia californica | reverse complement strand
ACACACACACACACACACACACACACACATAGGCACGCACCATCCATCATATACACACAAAAAACATACTCACAAACACACAAACGCATACATATATAGAAAGACCAATCGATGTTAAGGGATACTAAATTGATACTCAAAGACAATAAAAGCAATACGGGCAAGCAGGAAATGTAGACAAGAACACCCTTTAATTCTGCCCTGATAGCCATCTACAATAAAACAGAGAAAAAAAAATATCTTTCAGCACACAATCCCAATTTCAAAACACAGTACAAGGCAACGGAGAGAAACAATATCCCACACCTCCCAGGGGCGAAATGAACAGAAAATAGAGACGAGATTGCAAAATAACAAATTACATAAGAGAAATTTGGGGAAGGCGTCTCAAGCTTTTACTCCTCTTGCGCAAAGTGCTCTTCACTCGTCTCGCGGAACGTAGTTGAGTGGAAGTTTACGGGTGAGTCCGATCGGTAATGGCCACATTTCGTCTGGGACAGATTAGGATAAAAGTTACACTGAAAATAAGCAGAAATATCTCAACACGTCATGAAGACCACTTAAAATACAGTCGAACCTGCTCTAGCGGCCGCCTGTCCTAAACAATAACCTTTACAAACGATCTCTTCCCATTTCCCCCCTTGCGTACGTTATTGTAAAAAAATGATGATAAAACTGTCCATGACGTGGAAAATTCAAGTTTAGGGATAAAAATTACACTAAAAATAAGCAGAAATATCAGAGCACACATAAGACAGCCTTTAATATACAGTCGAACCTGCTGTAATGGCCACCTGCAAAAGACAATAACCTTTACAAACGATCTCTTCCCACTTATCCTCCTTGCGTTATTTTTTTTTTTAAAACTATCATGAGACTTTCCATGAAGTGGAAAATACGAGTTTTACGATAAAAGTAAACTGAAAAAAGTAGAAATATACCTGAGTACATGAAAGAGCCCCTCAAACACAGTTGAGCTAGCTCTAACGGTCACCTGTCTGAGACAATAACCGTTACAAACGATCTCTACCGACTTCTCCGTTGCGTTATTTTTATATTAATCTATGACACTGTCTTAGACGCCCACCTGTCTAAGACAAAAGCTTTCTCCTCGACAAAAAGTGGTCGTCTTGTACAATTTCGACTGTCTACAGTGCGCGCATTGTATCTGCTTTCTTTCTGCATGGGTCTCATGCCCTACTAACTACTAGACACAGATAGGACAAATTAATTTCGAAACGGGCATTACGCTGTGGGTAGGTAGTCTACTTTTTTTTAATTAGTCAGAGTTTTACGGCACTTGCAACACAGTAAGGTCAAATAAATTCCAAAGATTAGAAGTGTTAGAGTTACAAGAGAGTAACACGCACAAAAGGCATGTAAGATCAAGACAATATATGTTTAATAGGAAAGGAGCAAACCACACCAGAGCACCCACCAACCAGCCACTCTCCGAGTTCATAAAATAGTTCCTTCAAAATCATATATCGACAACCTTACCGACTCGACCGAAAAACGAAGTACACGGTCTTTTGTAGGGCTAGCAATTGAAACGATACGATTGGAAACTATTGGCGAGACATTTATCAGTCGTAGCTATCAACCACGATGTCGCCGAGAGGAGCAAAAACATTCTTCTGCTAAACACGTATAATGTAGGTGTTTTACGCCCCCACCGACACAACTCAGATCATTTAGGAGGCGTGTTCCGATCCTGTCTGCCAGGGCCATCCAGGGCTCAGAGATACATAAAGTTCCGACAGAAAAACCGAGATACTCGATTAAAACCATTCTCAAACTCAGGTTTTCTGCGGGCGACGGTGAAACGCATTACCTACTAACCGCTAAACCACAGACGCTGGTCCCATAGGATATTATGTCCAAACTTAATAACAATACCCTTAAAAAGGAAACATTCTAAAAAAAACAAATAAACATCACGCAAGCACGCCACGCCAATGGAAGCTAAAGGGTGCGCACCGATAATTGGGTCAGAATCACGAGAGGCGGATCTCGATGGGGTTGAGCTCGGATAAAATAACGCTTGGGCATTTTTGAATTACAATGGTCAGGGGAATCTATAGAGCTACCCCCCCACCCCCACCCCTCCCCACCCCTACCTCGTCTCCCAATCTGTGCAAGATCTTATTAGAGATTGAAGTCGAAACCGAAGGCTCCGGTTGAAGCGAAACTTTAAGAAGTTGAAACGTGCGACAACCCTATACCCTACATCTTACTAGTGTCTGTTTGTATGAAATGTGTTGTTGTTTTTTTTCAAGTGTGTGAGGTTTTACTTTCAGTAATCATGTCATAAATGTACAGTGCTCAGAGTTTATACGTCTAGGGTTATAGAGCGCTACAAATGCAAGCTAATATTATTATTATTATTATTATTATTATTATCTATTATTATAATGATTTTATTGCTATTATTATTTTTTATTATTAATATCATCTACAGAACAGCAAGGCCGGAAACTAAACCCTCACAGCGTTAATAAGGTCCTCATGGCATACTACACAGTATTCAGAATAAGTCGCTGCAAAACCACCATTTAGCACACTGTGGCACTGAAAGCCCACGACACAAGTCGTAGTGAAAGAACCTCAACAAGATTACAGCGTGCGTCGTGTGGAGAGCAGTTATACGGGAGCTCACGGACTCGGAGAACTGGCACTGTGAAGGGTTATAAAGAGTTGTAGAGTGCTCCAGCTGGGAGCACGGTCATGACAAGAGAGTTAATGGGCTGGCGTGCGTGAGCAGGATGATACAAGACTTTTTTATGCGAAGGCAAGGTCAAAGAAACTATTTACACTCACACACATACATACAAACACACATACACACATACACAAACACAAACATACCAGCACACGCACGCACACAGTAAAGAAAGAGAACCTATCAATTGGGGGGGGGGGGCCAAACTCCCGGACTCCAAACTCATCAAAAAGATACCATAGAGCAATATTATGCTTGCAAAGAAAGCTACAGATTTCAGACATTGACATATTAGAGCTTTATAAATGAGGTATAAAGAAATATCTCTGCACGAAACGTGCAGAGAGTTCCAACAACAGAAAAGTGTACAGTTTGTATAAAAATGGAATGAGTTTAACGCCCCTATCAACACTATTAGGTTATTTAAATGGCGGGAGTTTGTATAATGTCAAAATATTTGACGGTGCCGTTATAAAGTTCCATTCAGATCTGTAAAGAGCTGATCAAAGAGAATTTAAAACCTCCTCTAATTCACCATGCCTCTTATATCAATAATTTGTTTTTAATGTAGGGCGATTTACGCAACAGACACTGGAGCTTAGATGAAGATGAGATGATTCCACAAACGTCTCCGTATCTCGTGCAGATATCACATAACCGATGAGGATTGGAAACATCATAGGACCGTTTCAAGATCTTCTTTCTAACTCCAGCGAAAAGACGCAAACTGGATACACGATCATCTGGGCTGGCCGAAACTATCCCAAAAAGGAAGAGCACAAGGAGTGAGACGAAGAGGCAGGCAGGGGAAAACGACGGGAAGACAAGACAAAGATTGGACTGGCTGTGACGGGATTAGCCTATCTTACTACGCAAAGCTGAGAACCGAGAGGGGTGGAAGAAGCTGGCAGCAAAATTTACCGTCGTTCTCCAAAGATGTCCCAGCCTGCGTGATGGGCGGAGATGGATGTTTTACACTCTCATCGACACAATTTCGATCCTTTAAGAGGTAGGCTTTGACACTGCCTGTCAGACAGGGTAAGCAGGGGCCGAGACGGATACAAAGTTTCAGCCCCAACAGAAACACCGAGATACTTGATAGAAAAGTATTCCCACACAGTAATCGAACCCGGATCTTCTGGGAGCAACGGCGAAAAATCTAACTGCTACACCAAAGACGTCGGTGGTATAAATCTCTCACCTGCAATTATATAGCGTTGGTGAAACGATCACCACTGCCTGTACATAATATTGTTTTTGCTGTCATCAAGGGTTATGAATAGAGGTAAGGATTGGAAAATCTGAACTCAACCACATCATTTATTCGTATTCCTTTCAGACCCCTCCCCCCTCCG
>NW_004797497.1:1050052-1053022 GCF_000002075.1 Aplysia californica | reverse complement strand
GAGAGAGAGAGAGAGAGAGAGAGAGAGAGAGAGAAAGAAAAAGAAAGAGAGAAAATGCGGGTGTGGGGTGGGGGTGGAGAGACATAGATGAGTTTCCAATTGTGGGTCACAGTTAAGAGGAGACAGAAAAACACGGAGAAATCGATGTTCTGAGTTCAAGGCCCAGGCTTCCAGGTTGACACAATGATAACCCTGTAACATTCTCCGAGTAGTGAACTCCACCAGCGTGCGTCTCAATTACTTCGAAAACTAAGAGAAAGCACGCAAGGGGTCTCCATCTTGAGAAACATTACACAACGCATCAAAGATTCTAAAGAGAAACCCACATCGGCGAAATAAATTGAAAGATGTAAAACGGAAAACGGACCCCCACACCCCCAAAGAAAAAAAAGCAACAGCGCGGCAGGAAAGGGGGGGGGGGGGCACAGAGAAAAATAAGCCACAAAGAAATATCGGTGATTTTTTAGAAGAATGAAAGCGCAGCGCAGGAGATAAGAGATGAAGAGAAAGGTGGATGGAATACAGTAGGAAGCAAAATACCCGAGAGGGTACCCGACAGCGGGAGCGGGGAATGCTTGACACATCTTTTCTGCGAACGTTATAACGGCCGTGCTGTAAGCAACACCAGCTGATCCTCTTTCCATTTGCTTACATTCTGTCGGTTTTCTCTTCCACGCCTCAACTTCGTGATCTTCCTGCTTATCAGTCTTTCTCTCTCAACTCTTATTTTTTCCCCCGTCATTTAAAGTTTTCATGCGTCGAAGTCATTTATTGGTAGGCTATTAATTCATCGATCCATCCATCCATCCATCCATCTGTGACTATTTTGAAATGGGAGGAGATAGAAACAAAGGCAGATGGCGAAGAGAAGAACTGGGAATGTGGAGACATACGGCCACACGTATATGTCACTTCCCTCCACCCCTTGCGGGTTTTTTTTATGATACTGTGTAAGATGGCCACATTTCTTCTCGACAATTTTTTTTTTTGGGGGGGGAGGGGGCGGGGGGCGTCGTAGACAATTTTGACTGCATACTGAACTCACTCATATAAACACAGAAATACTCTCTCTCTCTCTCTCTCTCTCTCTCTCTCTCTCTCTCTCTCTCTCTCTCTCTCTCTCTCTCTCTCTCTCTCTCTCTCTCTCTCTCTCTCTCTCTCTCTCTCTCCACACACACATGTACGCACGCACGCACGCACACACGCACGCACACAGACACATACATACTCATACATACTCATACATACATACATACATACATACATACATACATACATACATACATACATACATATAAACGTACTGAGAGAGCAGTAGCTTGGAAAAGTTTTGCCGTCACTGAGTTAGCCAATGGAAGAAAATCTCACTGTAAACACCCACTGACACCCACACAATCTGCTATTAAAAAACGGAGCTTAGAGGGTTTTTTTTCCCCTGTGCCTTTGCAGCACAAAGTATATGTAGTGGGCTAAAAACCCTCCCTGAAACAAAATTTTAACTCTGCGTTTAATGGCTTGATCGTATGATTCTTAGAGCGAATGTTTATCTACTATTTGAGGTATTCAAGATTTCAAGTAGCCTACTTGAATCAACATAACCTCAGAAAAGAAATCAGACAAATCCATTGTGTTCAAGATGGAGACATGGAAAGGGATGTCGAACTTGTCAACTAAACACCACAATGTACTGCTCATTGATTATGTTTCAATACGCTCCAAGCGAAATAAAAAGGTGCAGCTTCTCTGTCACTACATGAAATACAAATTAGCCATTGCTGCAGAAAGAAACATGAGAAGAGGTATAATAAGCCCCAAATCCAATTTATTATAAACATAGGTCAAAAGATATATCCCTTCATAGAGGCTTTATTAACTTCGTCTTTTTCTTCTTCTTCTTCTCATGCCCCTGTTTGAGCTCAGAGCTGCAAAATCTTCATCTCACAGTGCAGTACATTTTATCTACAATGCCATTTTATCTACAAAGAAGATAGAATAATCCCTTGTATGACAGACAGCTACATGCTGTTTTCGCAGGTACTCTTATACTATTCATTCAATTTTGTGTAGGAAATAATTTTGAATTTTGGCCATATGGCTGCCAAAGTGCCTAATCCTTTTAATTGTAACCACATGGGATCAGTAATGTTCGAAACTTCCATACATATGACCTCTGAAATTTTTTGTCCTTACCCAAGAAGACTAGTAGCTCGATCCCACCTACCCTACGATCGGGGGGTAAGGAAAACGTGAGAAAAATAACTTTATTTTGATGGGGATTAACCCCAGATCTCAAGGTTGACAAAAACACCACACCCATTGAGCTACTGAGCTCCCTTCTAATTAACTGAATTCAGTAATGCAAAAATAGGATTTCTGCTTTTTTTCAATCACGTAAAAACATATAAAGTAAAGAACAAAGGAGAGAATGAAATCTGTCTGAGAAGGTGTATTTAAAAGAGTGCACATATTGTATGGGAGAGCTTAGGGTCGATATCAAAAGTGTTGAGTAACATTTTCAAGACAGTTATAACTTCTTTCATGACACATATTTTTGAGTTACTTACACTAACATTATTTGAATGATTTACGCTGTATTGTTTTCCAAAATTATTCTCATTTTTCTAAATGTAAACTTTCATTATCCAAAGTCTCTCACACTTTGGAAGACACCCCATTTTCTTGCTAATTTTACCACTGAAGCCAGGCGACCCCCACCTCCTTCAATCACAAATATCTCGACTTCCATCCATGATAGACGAGTACTTTTTTATCGAAAGCAAGAAAAAAGAAAAGCATTTAGATAACACCGTGCAGTAACTCCATATGCCCAAAAATTGACAATGCCTCATGACTCCATACCATCATGACACAGATTGCCAAACCTGCGGGAAAATGTTATTTTCTTTGTTTGATTTCATTATTTTGATGAGAGCCTGATTTCACCATTACGCCTCACAAATATGCATATAT
>NW_004797497.1:1012898-1049356 GCF_000002075.1 Aplysia californica | reverse complement strand
GGGTAGGGGTAGGGGTAGGGTTAGGGTTAGGGGTAGGGTTTGGGGTAGGGTTAGGGTTAGGGTTAGGCCTCTTTTTTATTAGTGTTTGATGGGGTGGTCGCTCGTTACCGAAGTCCTTCTATTTATTTCTTATAAGATTTAACTCAAAAACAATCTAGATCTAGATCTAGATCTAGTCTAAAAGGTAATTATTCTGTTCTAAAATACCACCAACTAGATATCTAGATTTAGATCTAGATCTAATTCCCGACCAGCCCGCTTTCATAGTTCCTTGCACATAACTTATCAGCCTAGTAGATATATAGGCTACGTTGTAGATCTAGACCTGTAGACAAGGCCTCTATAATAATACTACTCAACTAACTCCTGTACACAGCCGACACCGCAAGTGAAGTGTAGCCTAAGTTACTAGATTCTAGATCTAGATCTATGTTCGGCTCATTTTTGATCTAGATCTATCTAGATTCTAGATTTAGATCTAGATCTAGATCTAGATCTAGATCTAGATCTACTTACTCAATTGGAAGGCCTACTCAATTTAGGGAAATTCAAATGTTGGAGTGAAATTCAAGCCATCAATAAATTCAACGTTTACGCATTCTGGTTGCTTTTTTTTTTTTTACCTCTCTGAAAGTGGAAAATAAACAATAGATCTTCGCTCAGGCACTCATGTTTCTAATGTTGTTGTCGCTGCCGCTGTTTGTCAGGAGTGTTTATGTTTCTGAATGAGCTCTTGCTTTTGAGGTTAGAAGTCATTGAATCTTTCTACTGCACTGTTGATTTTACAATTAGCCTTATAGGCTAAAAGGATTGTAAGAACTTTGTTTTTCCCTCTTAGATAAATATGTTGATTTGTATCGATAAAAAGGATAATTTTCTAATTTTAAAATTGTTTGAGATAGAAACAAAACATTCCTTTCTTATGCTACATTTTCACGTTCCACTCTTATCTAGGCTTAGCAAAATCAAAGATTCTCTGACTTTACGATTTTGGCCAAAATGAGGAAACGGCTGACTTTAAATCTATCTGGCATGGATGTTCTTCTTTTTTTAGAGTTTAGTTTTGTAAACATGCGAAATATCGAAACTAAAATAACGCACCGCCGCCAAGCTTGTTTTCTTTTCCACCAAGACTCTCAACTGGGAGAAAGGGCATAGATCTAGACTGCAGTGGTGCTGGATTTTGTACGTATGTCGCAACACTTACCACGCAAAGAAATACGATTTTAATGTGTATACAGAGAGATATCGACTACCCCCTTTGCCTTTTCTCTTTTTGCAGACTTGATTAGCCGGTAATTGTATTGTTTACTTTCTCGCGTTTAATTCCGGCAGGGGGAGGTCTCTCGTAGAAGTAGAGAGCGACGACTCTGAACTCTAGATTTAGATCTAGATCTAGATCTAGACTCTAGATGAATATTAGATCTATACTCAAGTCAATGGCCATCAAAATCTGCACGGAAGGCATAAAGCCAGTATTTTACTCTAGATGTCTACCTTGCCGTGGTTTACGTACATTCTTAACGGCCACCTTGAGTTTGAGAATAACCAATAATGATATCTCGCTATTATTTATGGCCGGCACTATTTCTCCGAACGTTCAGGAAAATAAAGCTGGGCATTATTTCTCTGAACACTCTGAAATCTCATCCTTTCCCGCAAATTTAGGATATTATAAAGATCTATATAATTAAGGAAGAGGCTAGCCGTACTTAAGGACGGCTAGACTGTCAGGCTAGCCGTACTTAATATTGATGGCTGAATTGTAAATGAAATTGTTAGTTTGCAATGCCTTAATAAAAGTATTTGTATTTCAGACAAAACCAAAAGGTGCCTTACTCACTGACTTACACGTATTTGAACCTGAATAATTACTAGATCTAGATCTGAGACCTGTGTACTTAACAGGCTTGAGTCGATAGGGCCAAACCTAGATCTAAGTACGGCTAGACTGGCAGTCTAGCCGTACTTAAGTACGGCTAGCCACTTCGTATAATTAAAGTATAGATCTAGGCCTACCAAAGATTGTTCGTTTACAATGTGGTTCGATCGGTCCAAAAAATGTCCGCAGTAAATATTTATATAAAGAAATGCTACAACTCCAAACAGTTTTTCGCTACCGATATATGACGTGTTGCCTATGAAGGGTGCTGCTCATAAACGTAATGTGTTGTGTTCACTCGTGTGCTGTCTAGATTTAGATCTAGATCTACGGAGGGTTATTGATAACGACACATATAACTGGCATCTGCGTTTGTCACTGCTGCGACCAATGTACTGACACTGGCAAGCCCCTTAATGTGTGTTATTCCATAATTTACATGTAGGCTAATATCCTGTACTTTTCTTTTTAAAAATTACGCACATTTAGGGTTAAAACAGCAAATTTTCTTCGGACAGGTGGACACACGCCCTTATTTGTTAATGTTTGTTGTTGTTTGTGGGCTGTTCTAATTTTGATTTCATTCTGTTGTGAAACCTTTCTTTTTCACGTTTTTACACTTCATCTAAAAATCTCTAGACTAGCTCTTGAAAATTAAATAGATATAGACCCAAAAATTTGCTCCTGTGTGTGTGTGTGTGTGTGTGTGTGTGTGCGTGCGTGTCTGAGTGTGTCTGTGTGTGGTTGTAAGTGGAGAGCGAGGAGTGTGTGTGTGTGTTTGTTTTTCGGGCTTTATTTCAGCCTTTATTCAGTAACAGTTCAAAGTATACAAAATTAGAAACACAGGATCCATTCACTCCATGGCTCATGAGTCGTTCGTCTCTGTCAGTTTCACTCATTCATTTAATTCCCCTGTTCTCTCCCGCGGCTCATCCCCGTCCACATGACTTTCATACCCCACCCCCTCCCTCCAGGCACACACAAAGAAAATCTCACTAATTCCCTTGCACCCTGCGAACCATGAACAATAATAGGCAAAACACTGCCTGAGCTGCATTCCTTTCGTTCGTGAGCTGTGGACCAGGCCAGGGAGGTCGGTGTCGTCGTCTTGTAGTTGCTGTCGCCTGTGGATACACTCGCACATTCTTCCTTTCACCCGCTTTCTTTTTCACTCACACTGTCTCTCCATCCACAGCTCAGCTCGCCATACGTTCAAAAGTTGCCCACTGGTCATGTTTAGTTAGTGTGTGTACATGTGCATGATGGTGGTGGGTGTGTGGTGGGTGTTACTGAAGGTTGTCTGTAGGCGGGCTTTCCATGCGGTGCTCCTTCCCAGACCAGAGGCAGAATGAAAGTTGGCGCCGAACTCTCGCAATAAATAGGCCAAAAATCACGAGACCGGAAGCCGGAAACCGTTCGGAGAAATAAAGATCGGCACTGTTTCTCCGAACGTTCGGAGAAATAGACTTCGAAAATTTAATGGTAAGATTGAAGAATACTGGACCAGCGGACTGACCTTGCCTCTATGTCTCAACCTTAGGAATTCATAATTTTCCCGTTTTTAATATCTCTCAATGGAGAATCTCGGACCGGTAGATCTATGTCTATTCATTAAAATTTTGGCCTTTTTGTCAGGGGGGAGACCCCCCTGAACCACCCCTCCCCTCTCCTCCATCCCAACCACCCGCCCCACCTACCCCACTTTCTCGCGCAATAATGTATGAGTGGTCCGGTATTCTTCAATCTTCCCTATTTATTATATTCTCACTCCGGGTGAGAATAACCAATGCATGTCTCGCTATTCTCACCCACCCTCCCGATGAGAGTAGCTCCCACCCCGGTGTGGGCATTGAGGCGAGGACTCCCCCCTGACCTCTCGCAGGCCGATAAAATCACCTAGGCCCTTGCCTTGGTGGCTTACCCCATGTTATTGGAAACGAATTTATAATGCAAAAACATTTCTCGCATCTGTAAAAAAAAAGGCTCACTACCGACACTGAGCGGGATGTGGGACCGGCCGGACCATTCATATTTCGAAGTGGCTAGCTCAGTCTAGTCGTACTTAGATCTAGGTTTGGCCCTATCGACTCAAGCCTGTTAAGTACACAACAGGTCTCATTAGATCTAGATCTAGTAATTATTCAGGTTCAAATACATGCAAGTCAGTAAGACACCTTTTGGTTTTGTCTGAAATACAAATACTTTTATTAAGGCATTGCAAACTAACAATTTCATTTACAATTCAGCCATCAATATTAAGTACGGCTAGCCTGACAGTCTAGCCGTCCTTAAGTACGGCTAGCCTGGCTGTCTACCCGTACTTAAGTACGGCTAGACAAGAAGTCTAGCCGTACTTATCTTAAGCCCTATTAACATTAGAAAACAGGAGGTTTAAAATACATGCAATGTCATTAAGGCACCTGGTTTCGTCTCAAATACAAATACTTTAGGTACTGCACACTAAAAATTTATATTTACAATTCAGTAGACCTATTTTTTGTTAAATGGTCAATCTAGCCATCATATTTAGAATATAAGTACGGCTAGACTGCCAGTCTAGCCGTCATTAAGTGTGGCTAGCCTCTTCCATCATTGTTTACACACTTAACGATGACTGGCCTCCCAGCACACAATACATTTTTATGGTTCAAGGAACGGAGAGTGTGTGAGCGTGTGTACGAACGTAACGAGACACGAGCATGTGACCATGTTCTTGCACAGCGGTTAAAGGGTTGTAAATTAATCGGACCAAATGGAGGAGGACATTAAAACGTGTTAACTAGTTGAATAATTTTAAGCAATCCAAGCTCTTTTCTTCACTTTCCTTTATCGCGTTCATTTTTTTTCTTTTATTCTTTCTTTTTTTTTTTTTCTTGCCTTTTTTTCTGTCCCCTTCTTTTTCAACATTTGGAGTTTGGAACCAGAAAAGAGCCAGAGAGCCAAATGAAATACTCCAGGCCAGACGCAATCGAAAAGAGCCAAATTTATGGGATTTGGCTCCAATTTGACAACCCTGACTGTGACTGGATGTAGTTGTATCTATATAAATCTATTCTGACACCAACTCGATCCTGTGGAGCATTAAGTCCCGGTAACCTCAGCCCTGATCCCTCTTGGGTCATTTCCGGTAAAACAAGGGAGGGGGTGAGAATAATGAGGCATAGGTCATTCTCACCACTACCATTCTTAACTCCAGCGCAAAGTTTTGAAAATCCAATCGGGGATGCATAGTATAGATCAAGGGTTTCGTCTAGGTTTAGGCGCTGCCGGAATTAAACGTGAGAAAGTAAACAATTGCCAATTAGCCTAGCCTATAATCCAGTGTCTATAGTATAGAATAGATATCTCTAGATGATACTTGATCTAGATCTAGAAATCTAGATTCCAGATTTCTGACTGCCTACATATATATGTAAAATTGTTTTCAAGAAGAAAAGTGTGCGCTTTTTCGGTAGTCCCCACCCCACCCCAAACAAAGTCACAAAGTATACCGTGAACAGACCTGGTAGGGGAAATCTTTGTGATTTCGGAAAGTTTCAGCGCCCAGACCCGGTAGGGGAAATCTGTAGGCTATCTTTTGTGATTTCGGAAAGTTTCAGTGCCCTCTTGGCTCAGGGTAGACCTAGGTTGATCCTTATGAACAGAGAACCGGAGAGAGAGAAAGTGCAGACACTCGCAACACAATAACAGAGTCGAAAAAACCCCACAGAGGGAGAAATAGAGAGAGAGAGAGAGCAAGGGGGAGAAAGGAAAGAGTGGACAGAGGGAGGGTATGTGTGTGTTTGTTTTTTTGTGATATGCGTATTTGTCAGTGTGTGTATGTGTGAGTGTGTCTGTCTGTTTGTCCCTCTCTCTCTCTCTGTCTCTCTCTTTTTCTCTCACTCTCTCTATTTTTCCCTCTGCGGGTTTTTTCGATTCTGTTATTGTTTTGTGAGTGGTTCTGCCCTTTCTCTCTCTCCGATTGTCTCCAATTGTCTGTTCATACAGACCGGACCTTGGTTCTTCTCGAATATCTATGACCCAGGTTTAGATCTAGACAGACAGACAGACATAGATCATGTATCTAATTTCGAGGCCTAGATCTAAATGAAGATTGCGGATGTCTTTTCAATGTAGGATCATTTGTCCTCCGTTTTGGAGTTAGAGAAATGAGTAAGACAATTTGAAGAAAAGAACAATGTCATAATTTCAATCGAGCAGTCACAGTGACTCACCCTCTCTATTTCTCTGTCTCTCGCCATCTCTGTCCCCTCTTTTTCATTTTCTGCATCTCTCATCTCTCTCTCTCTCTTTGTTTGTCTGTGTCTTTCTTTCTCGCCCTCCTGCTTTCCCTCTCTATCTTACTCTTGTTCCCTCTTGTCAACTGGGGCATGTGATATTTGCTAGCACTTCCCCCTGTTCTCCACGCCCTCCTCTCTCTCTCTCTCTCTCTCTCTCTGTCTCTCTCTCTCTCTCTCTCTCGCTCTCTCTCTCTCTCTCTCTCTCTCTCTCTCTCTCTCTCTCTCTCTCACACACACACACACACACACACGACATACACACACACACACGACATACACACACACACACACACGACATACACACACACACACGACATACACACACACACACGACATACACACACACACAAATGCACATACACACACACACACTTCTAGAATTTATGTCTGTCATCTAATCTAGGCCATCTACTAACTGTGAGCCAAAAGGGCGCTGAACTTCCCAAAATCACAACAAATTTCCTCTGTACCGCGTCTGGTTTGATGGAGCGTGAGGGGCCAATTAAAAATGTATGACAAAGCGTCGTGCAATGAGTGACCACGCCTGGCCGCCTGAGGCAGGTTAAATTTGGCTGTCAGTTGATAAATTAAGGTGGAAGGATGGCCGTTTTACAGTTAACTCATATTTTTGAAAAAATTGAAGGGAAAAATTGAAGGGGGTAATGGAAAGTGGCCGTTTGTACTGATGGCCGTCATGGCAGGTTCGACTGCATATATATGTCTACAGAGTCAACATTGTTTATGTTCGTGTAGGGCCTGCCGAGGCCTACTGTTTTTATTTTTATATTTAATTTGAATACTTTTTATTTTACATAGTAAGCTAAGCCATGCACAAATCATTGCACTTGACATGGCTGTTAGGAAGGACTACTTTAGTTCGAAGCCATGAGTGCCCCGAATCATGTAATCTAACCCTGGTCACGGGGTGGGATAATAATCCGGTTTTGGCCCCGTCGAAAACTAAGGAATGTGGGTTTTGGCTCCACCGACAATTACTTCTGGTTCTGTTTTAAACGATTACTTCACTGTGGCTGCCGATATGGAGAGATAATCATATATCAAACCTAATTGCAAAACATCAGCTTATGGTTTGAATTCAGGGGGGCATGCCCCCCTGAAACTCCCAAATGTTTTTTTTAGGTCAGGGGGGCAAGCTGAAATCCCCCCCCTTGTTAAAAACATGTGAAATATTACTCTGCTCATTTTGTACTGAAAAATAACAGGGCATCTCTTGCTCTCGTTCGTATAAAACATCGATACCGAATACAGTAGAACATGGCTATAGCTGGACTGTTGGTTCCAGAAGAAAAATTTTGCTGTAGGCGAGCTCCCGCTATAGGAATGCAATGGGGAAATTACAGAAAAAATTTCTAAAAATGTACATGATTACATCCCTTCCATAATCAACAAAGTTTGCGCTTTAGATTAGTCTTCCTATTCTTGTCAACTTCGTTGATTGTCTCAACCTTTAATTCGAGTGAGAAGCATTTCCTTTAATCTTTGATGGAAGCCATCTTTTCCTCGGTTTGTTGCTCACAACTTGTGCTGTCGATTGTACCAGTAGGCCCACAGTAGAACTTCTGAAGTGGATATGTGCGTATGCCTGAGCATCAACGATCGCAATTCAATGAATCAGGAATCATTCCCTACATGCTCTCCTCTTCTCTTACTTTTTGGCCTATATGCTCTTTTAATATGGTACTAAGTGTTCTAGGCTATGGCACATCACTTTTAAATTTTGGACTGACTCATGTAATGCGTCTCTCTGCACCATCTCTCTCTCTCTCTGCCGCCTGCCCCATTTTACTCTTCACTGAACTGGCCAATCACAATGCCGCACCGTTGACTGCCTGTTTGGATCCCGCCTACGCTCCCCCGACCCCTTTCCCCACAGCTAGAGCTCGCTCGATCTCTCCCGCTGTTTCCAAGTTAGGGCCTTTCTTTGCCCCGTTAAAGCCGAGTACAGGTAATTGACTTTGCCTAGGAAAAAAAAGGGGGGATTCCGGTAAGGTCCCCTGTAGGGGTGGTCCCGCTGCAGAGGGTGCCACTATAGTCATGTTCTACTGTATAGATCTACATCACCTTTTGAGGGGTTCACGTAGCGCGTCTCTCCGCTCCATCTCTCTCTAGGCCTACCACCTGCCCCACCTCACTCACCACTAGACTAGCCAATCACAACGCCGCACCACTGACTGCCTGTCTGGAGCCTGCCTACTGCCCCCCCCCCAGCTAAAGCTCGCTCGATCTCTCCCGCTGTGTCAGAGTTTGGGACTTTCCTTGCCCCGCTATATCCAAGCATAAGTAACTGACTTTATAATTTTACAGGGGAAAAAAGGGGATTCCGGTAAGGTCCCACTGTTGGGATGGTCTCGCTATAGGGGGGTGCTGCTATAGTCATGTTCAACTGTATTTTAAGTCAGTATTGAATATCCAGTACTCTTGGGGCCTAAACAGGAGAGTGGCCACGAGTTTACATAGGCACGGTCTAGAGGATTAACCCAGCCTCGCTCACAACTCACTTAATTTCAACTCCAATTAAATTCGCAAATATGCTCATCAGTAACTTTGTCATCATTTTTTTTTTGTCCATTAAGAGGAACAAAGAACAAAGAGGGTGCAATGGGGGAGCGGTTAGTGCGCTCCTCTCCGAAGCGGAAAGTCTGGATTCGAGCCTCGGTTAGGACACAGATTTTTTTCTCCTCCTCCTGCCCACCCTGCAGTAATGGGTACCTGACTTCGAGTTGGGAAAGTAAAGGCGGCGTGGAAAGGAACTGGCCACCCTACCGCAATATGCCAAAGGCCCAGGAAGTTGTCTCACTAACAAGGCAATCCCCAATGTCCGGATCGGATACGGGAACAACTTTACTTTTAAGAGGAACAAGAAGAAACTCTTGTACTCACTTTTTTTAAAGTACATTTGTATGAAATACGTTGCATGGTGTTCCAAAAATGGCTCATGTTTTTACAAAGCCCTTGATGAGTGTGTTTCGTTTTCTGCTTTCCGTTTCAGTAAAGATTGAGTTTTTATGAGATGGGTTGATGAGGATGTGCTTTTTTCAAATTTAAATTTGATAAAACCAAGCCCAAGAAATTTTAAAAATTCACATTAAAAAAATTTTTTTTTAAGTTTTAAGACTCACTTTGTTGGGGTTTCTTCCGTAATCCACGGTTTTGGAGTAATTAAGGGTTGTCGTCAGTGTTCACAAGTATCAACACTTTCTGTGCCGGAGGCATGCTGGACATGAGTTCTGGACTTAAACTAAGGTGCTGGGACTGCATCACAACTTTCAACTTTTTTACGTGTATCCCTGCTCCTCATCTCCCCAGTTTGGCTACAGAAGGATGGATGAGTTCACTGCTTTGTTTACAATGTAAGGCCAAACCAAATCGATAAGCTTGTATCCACGGGATGCAGTGGTTTTCTAGAATATAATGATGTTTTGGAAGTTCTTTTTTACTAAAATGTCTCCTGAATTATCACAATGACATGCAAGTTTTGATGTTGGTCAATGTATGAAAGTCTGTCTTTCGGCTCTGTCTGCATGAAATGTGGATAATGGATGTGACCATCTCTAAACTAAATGCGTTGTTTAATTGATTAAATTTATATGTTTTGGTGGTGGGGGTTTTTCTAGTACTTCTTTCTTTAACAAAAGTGCAGTGTAGTGGGGTCTTTGTAACGTTAACATGATTGTGGAAGTGATTGTCAATGAAATAGAGACTGTGATATACCTGTGGTGTGATGTTGTGTGAGTCAAGTATGGTGTCTAAATGAGAACAGATAGGGCCAGTCCTAAGGTTAATAGGTTCATGCTTTAGCTCAGATAATCTGTCTTTTTTTCTCTGCCAATCAAGTTAGCTTTCTCATCCTCCCTAGGACTCCTGTTCTTGCCAAACGCCGTACGTTTTTGATGTTTCCGGTCTTGTCCACTGGGCTTTTGGCATGTGTGCTCTACAGTTGTTTTTCTCCTTCTTTCCTATCGAACATCTATCTTCATTATCTCTCCTCCTTCTTTTTTTTGTATGTTCCTCTTGGACCACCTGTAATCTTCGGCACTTATGACCTCTTTTTGTTGGAAATGCCATAGAACCCTTACTAAAACTAACTCAAAACTATTGTGTTAGCACAAATGAAAAAGATGTTTGTTGAATGCTCTATTTGTGAGTCTGTTGAATTTACTCCGAAGGCCAAGAGAATGTTTGAGGCAAATATATAGTGCAATGTGGAGACCGCCTTCTCTGTGCCTTCTGCTCGCCTGACAATGTTCCGTCATTATAAGTTATGTAAAGTTCACGCAGATTTTGAAAATGACAATCATTTCTCTGTGTCTCCATTTCTTTATTGGACTACCTATTCAAATTAAATAAAAATATGTCAAGGGGGGAGCGGGAAGATTCTGTTAAGACAGGTTTGTTTTACGCAGGTTTCTCTTAAGGCAGGTCTGCCTGTATTTTATCAAGAAAATCTTTTAATGATCACTTCAGGTATACTTAACCATCAGAAATTGAAAATGGCTTTTTAAAAAGTGACTAAAACCCATGCTTGGGATAGACTGTCGCCTTTTCCCCAGCTCTAAACTTCAATTGAAGTTGAACTCTGTCGTACCAAATGTTCGCTGGGACTTCCCCATCTGTATTAATAGCAGTGTGCATGAATATCCATTTCTGGAAACAAAAGGCACTACTACTTCCATATTTATCCTTACCTTACCCATTTGCTATTTTAGTGTCTTCCCGGTGTACTGTGTTCTTAAAACTTCTAGAAGTCATATCTTTTTACCCTACCTGAGAAAACATGCTATATCTCAAGAACTATTTGAAATTCTGAAGGAAAAAAAGTTTAATACCACTGTTCAGCTTTGAATTTTCCAGCAAAAATAATATACTTTTTTATTTTATTCAGATGAAAAAATCATGGGGAACCCAGATGATGCTGGGCTGACTGTTGTCCTTCCAAGCTGTGGCCCAAATTGTGTAGAGACTTTGAGACATCATCTAGATTTCAGCTTCAGAAGAGAGCATGGGAATGGGAACAATGGACTGAGAGAACATAATGTGTGCCTCTGCCTGCAGTCTCAAGATATTAAACTTTTCTGTTCGATTGACTTCAGTAAAGTTGGCGCCCAGCTTACATGTTTAAACTTGAACTACAACAGATTGTGCAGTCTTCCAAGCGGCTTGAGCGTTCAGCTTCCCAACTTGTGTTCTTTTCTGGCTGATGGTAATGACCTGAGTACTCTTCCTGAGGATTTCGGAGACTTGACACATCTCCAGGAACTGTGCTTGTGTGAAAACAACCTGACTGTTCTTCCTGAAACTTTGTGCAGACTGAAAGATCTAAAAATTCTGAAAGTTCGTGCAAATTCCTTGAGGCAACTGTACTCTGAAATAGGACAGAACACATTCCTTGAAGTAATCAGTGTTGATGAAAATCGTCTAAAACGCTTCCCTGCTACAATAGGTTTGTTAAAAAAATTGAGGATTCTTGAGGCAAACGACAACAAAATAGAAACCTTGCCTTCCACAGTTCATTTTCTGGAAAGTTTAAGAACTCTTGATTTAAGTAGAAATAGGATAGACAGACTTCCTGACACATTTGGAGAGTTGAGAAATCTAAGACGAATTGATTTCTCTAATAACAAACTAACTCACCTATGTGGCACATGCAAGTCTGCCTCTGTCTTGGAGTATATATTTTTAGATTCAAACCAAATTGCAGTTGTGCCTGAGTGGTTTTGTGATTTAGAGTCTGTGAAGGAGATTACTTTGAAAGGTAATGAACTTTTTGGTTGTGCCTTTAAAGAGCAGTTTGGTTCCAAGTCTACACATCTAGAGTCACTTGACCTGAGAGGGAACTATTTGGACAAATTACCTTCAAATTTTACCAAAATGACATCACTGAAAGTTCTGCTGATGGGAACACCTTTAGAAGCACTTGAGAGAAATCCAAATTTTCTCAATGGCAACTGGCTCACAAGTCTCCCTGAGCACTTTGCCGACTTAGAGTCACTGACGACACTGCGGCTAGAAGAGAACCAGCTCAGCTTTCTACCAGAAGATTTTGGACGACTGTCTCATTTGGAAGAACTTTTGCTTGGTATGTTAGATTGACCCCCACCCTCCCACCATCATTCTCCCCCCCCCCCCCCCCCCCCCCCCCCACACACAAACATAATATGAAAAAATGAAAAGATTTTTTCATCTGATAAGTCACGTTTTTGTTTGTTTTTTTGTTTTAGATTGGCTTGTTGACTTACAATTTGCCAGTGTGCAGTGGTCAATATCAGATATAAAAAGAAATTCTCTCCAACGAAGAGTTTACACTCACAGTGATTTGACTTGTTTCTCTTTTTCATTGCTAACTGCCTGGGTTTTAAAAATTTATCTTTGTGAAATAAATTTTAAAATAATTTTGTAAGTGAAGTCTCTGAGGTCTACTTCTAGAAACTGTGATTTGCAAAGTTCTTAAAATATGTCAGCCTGAATTTTCTAGGAGAATTCATCAGCTCAGTTCCCATGTTATTCCTTTTTGTATGAGAGATTTGTTGTCTTGGAATTTCCCTTTCATTTTCATTCATTTGAGTAATTCAATTGCATTATCTGTCCAAAGGGAATAACTTCTTGTACGAGCTACCAGCATCTTTCCCTCAGTTGGAATCACTCACAAAGTGTCAACTAACAAAGAATAGATTGGAAAAGCTACCCAGTGATTTTGGTGCTCTCACGACTTTGCAAGAACTTCATCTTGACTCAAATAGGGTGAGAGCCATTCAAATATTGTTTGTATTAAAATATTTTAGATTTTGGGTTGCTGGGTTTTTTTTTCCAGTTTTTTTGGGGGGGGGTTTTGTGCTTAAGTTACACATCATACCTTGAATTGTTTCAGTCTCTGTGTCATGAATTGTTTCTATTTCTGTATCTGTAGCTTGTATGAGCTTTCAAAACTATGCAGCAAGAAAATCCAAATTGTAAAAATGATGTGTCAAACTTGGTCTAGCCCACCAACAGTCTTATTCTTAACTCTTTATCTCCGGCAAGCCGCTCCCAGCAGCTCGCGGTCGGAACCACCATGCCGGTGAGCCGCTAACAGGGCACATTCCTTTACGACGACTTTGACATCAAATTACTTTTCGTCAATTATCGACAACAGGTCTCTTTTACCGGAAGTTCATTCATTTGTTTTAGTACTATCAAAATAGGTTTGCTAGTTTCGATTTGATGACCCATTTAATGACGTTTTTTGTCATTTTTAGATTTAACGCCAAAAAAGGACCCCAGCGTAGTTGGTTTACCCCCCCCCCCCTGGAAAATAAAGAGTTAAAGTATATTCTCTTTACTCAGATCTTAAATTGGTTTTTATTTCAAGAATTTGGAACTACTTGTGACTTTCAACAAGAGTTCTTTCTGTTCAGTGAAATAAATGATAGGATAAAAAGGATGATAACAATTTGATGCCCTATGTTTAATTAAGAGAGGAGATAACATCCACTGGCCGATTCTACTTCAGTGAGACCTAAATACAACACATTTAAACTCGACGAAAACTCAGACTCAATAATCAAAATCAACAAAATAACTTGTTTTCACTAAATACCTAGGGGGGATCTCATGGCCTAGAGGTTAAGGTGTTCGCCTCTCATTCAGTAGGTCCCGGGTCTGAATCCGGATATTGACGGAAAGTTTTCTACTCTAAAATGTTCTCCTTTCACATCCTTTCCTGCTCTCTAATAATGTTCTGTCGACTGCTTTCGTCTCCACTTTCTGCCCCCACCCCCTAATCTCCTTTGCCCCCTCCTCTAGGCTCCTGACTCTTTCTGTAGTCTCTCTACTGCTGCTCCTTAGCTCCCTCCTACTACTGTCTTTCAGCCACACCCCCTGATGTTCTTGTAGGAAAGATCTACTCCTTGCCTTCTCGGACAAGGGCTACCCCTTCGGGGCGGTGCCACTGACTGTAGTGTCTTTAGGCCATTCACAAAGGGGGGACATTTTTCATTAAAGTGCACAGTAGAATTGTAAATGGGCTGATCCAACAATGTCATGCTCATAACTGTGTCTGAACTACTACAGAGAACTGCAGCTTTTTCTTTCCAAATCTTTACTATCGTCATTTTCCTCTACTTCTTTTGTATGTTTGTCACACTCTTGTGACCCGCTATTTCCAGGGTGTCTTGATAATCAAAGCAGACTTTGTGCTGTTGAAGCTAGAGTGGTGAGCGGAGTAAGTCTGATTCCCTGTGAGGACTTTTCTGTTGACATCCACCCCTTGGCGCTCATATAACCTTATGCAGTTGCGAGCGCAGTAAAACCTCAACTAATAAACATCGGACGAGGACGAAAAATCTCGGTGGTTCCGTGTGCAAGTCGCGCACATTAAAAATCCCTTGGTGGTCCAAAATCGATAAGAGTAGGCTTCTTCCGCCACCTAAGCAAAATTCAAAATTTCGTTCTTACTGAAAATGTTTAATGTGTCCCGCGTGTTCATATGACCTTATGAAGTTGTGAGTGCCGTAAAACACTTACCAAAAAAAAAAATCAACACTGCATACACACAGAGCAAACTGGGATTGAGTGAAGTCACTTGCAAGGCAAATAGTGCCCTCTGATGTAGTTTTGAGCATTTTCTCTGGCAGCGAACCAACCGTACACCAAATTATTTTTTTTGCGCAACTCGAATGAAATTTTTATGTACTTTAAGGATATTTGTAAATTCATGTTGCTAGCGAAATGTTAAAAGGGACACTACTGTATCTTAACTGAAATAGAGAATTTGTATTGCTTACTAGTAAGTACATATCAAATTTGTGTTTGCTGATATAAACATACACAGCATGATCCCTGTGTACGGAGCAAGCTTCCTGTGTTTTCTTTGAACTTGTTCTGTACACTGCACAATATTAGAGTTCCAATACCAATGGTATACAACTAGAAATTCTTCAGAAATCACGCATAAATAACAATAATAATAATAATAAAGATCACTTCTATCATGCCCACTCTGTGATTGCTCTAAGCGCTTCACAATAAAATTAGATTTAAACCAATGTCTCATGCAAACTTACCCTTTCAACATGCAATTCTTTCAAATGCTTAATATTTAATATACACTCATATTCTACTAAAGAACACGTACACAAAAAGACAATCACTGTGGCTACTGATCCCACTTGCTGTTGGAAGAAGAATAAAACTAATCAGTAAAATGAGATTTAAATAAATGTGTTTTTAGACCAGATTTAAATGTGGTCGAAGTAGATGCCTCTCTTAAATGCAGTGGAAGGGAATTACAGACTGAAGGAGCAGCTGTCGGAAAAATTCTACGTCCAATTTTTTTAGTTTTACAAGGCACAGTCTTGAGTTGTTTTTATAAAGTAAATGGATCTTAAATTTGGAGATGGAATATACTCTTGTAGTAAATTAGAAAGATATTGTGATACCAGATTGTTTAAACACTTATAACACATTATTGCAACTTTGTAATTTAGCAGGGAGCTAATGTAGTTGTAATAGCAGTGGTGTTGCCCATTGTCTTGTAATGGTGCTGAGTGATTCAAAATCAAAATGTTCACATAAAAGGAAATGGAAAAATACATTAAATAAAAAAGAAAGCACAAAAAGAACCTGGTGTACAGTTTGTATTCTATTCTAAAGGACTGTCAGTTTCCCTGCACAGTATATTAGGCTGTTGTGTACCGCACACTATACTATGATTGACTAATCAGAGACGCAGAGATTGAAATTTCTTTCACTTCATTGGAGTTCTTATTTTGAAGTATCTTTCATACTTGTTTGTACATTACTTACCATGCATTATATTTGCACAGCTGCGGGATTTGCCAGAATCAATGTCACGTCTTACCAATTTGGAGATTCTGGATCTGAGTGAAAACAAGCTACGTCGAGTCCCTTCTGAGATTATTTCATCCCTCCACAAACTTAAGGGGCTTACCATGCTCTCAGTGAGTCTTATTATGTACAGTCATACCTCCTTATACCACTTACCTTGGGACGATCATAAAGTTGATAGTACAGCGGGGCTGGCGGTACAGCGAGGTTTTCTTGCCCTCTGTTTAATACATGTAGAACCAACTACCCAACGTCAGGGGAACTTGTTTACCAATTGCTAGATGAAATAATGAGTTATCTCCCTTCGATCTGTCACTTTGACCTGAGCGTCTCACTATCTTAAAACCCCACGGGCATAGCGACGCCTGATATTTTGTTGGGAGGGAGGGGCAAGATGGCGGGGCTCCTTTAAAGTTTCTTCTGGCAACTTAAAAATAAAATTTTATTTTTTTAATGATCAAGACCTAAAAGTAATAGCAATTTCATTGTCAGCACATCACATATAGTCAGATTTACGTGGGGAGCGAAATTTGGTGCTGAATTACAAAGTTCTGTTTTTATTTTATTTGTACTCTTCTACATTATACAAAAAAAGTATTGTGTTCCCTTGGGACACATTACATTACTGTTGATATATCCATATTGCCTGAAATCTACAAGACAAGGGTTGTGGGATGGGCAGGGAGGGAGCAAATCGGCAAAAAGCGTTTGACTTTATCTAGGCCTAGTACGTAGATACTTAATATCGTTAAGCAACCTCCTACTCTGAGGTATCGAATAAGGGTCCCGGGCGCCACCCGCTTATTAATTTTCATTTTTTTGCATACACAAACACACACACACGTACACACCCCGCGTGCTCCTTATTCCATACCCCCCACATATTATTTCCAGCTTGCCATGAGCGACGATCTTGTGAAACATTATATCTAGAATCTAGATGTCTGAATGAAACTTCTTTTTTTTGTAAATGGCAAATTACCCTCAGTATTGGTACCGATACTGGGTTGGGTACCTCTATTTTCTGTGCATTTTTTAAACTTTTGTACGCTGGTTTATATTTTTTAATGAAACTGATTTGTTCCTAAATGGGAAAAGTTGTCACAGTAACTTACTAAAATCACGAAAATTTCATAATCTCTTGTTCTTTTATTCACTGAAAGAGAAATAAAACAGATTTGCTCCTACTAGTACAGAGGTATGAGGTTGAATGTGCCAGCGCCCCCCCCCCCCCCCCCCGTTTATTATTTTTGGACCACTTGCCCACACCCCTCCCCTTTTATTCCTATCCCCCCGTTTATTCGATAGCTCAGAGTAGTGGATGTGCCATGCGCCCTGTATAGCCTAGTGTTTACCGTGTGCTTCTGGCAGCCAGTTTGCTGGTCGTACAACAGGGTAAAGTTAGAGTAGTTTAATAAGAACCGTACAACTGTGTCGGATGGTGGTGTAAGGGCACAAATGCTGTTTATAAAGGGGATTCTTTTCGTGCATTGGCAAAACCTGGTGGTACAACGAGGTTTGACTGTATTTATTTATGATGTAAATACCATACCTGTTTCCTGTCACCATGGTCGTGTTTGTTCATTGCTATAATGTGGCTCTTTTAAATGATATATTTTGTTTGTAGTACTTATAGTGTTGAAACTTAAGCTGAAACGATTTCTATTAAAGTATTTGTGATAATGATTGCAGCCGTCATGTGAACATAACCTTTCATTCACTGTTTCTGGTGTAGGAGTTAGGCACTTTGCAGTAGCACACAAAAGACCAGAGTTTAACTCCTGTGTGAGGAGAATTTTTATTGAGTATCTTTTTTCTGTCTGCTAAGATGTTGTATTCAACTCAGCATGGATAGGCCTGACAGATAGGGTCAAAGCTTGTCTCCTAAATGATGTAAATTGTGTCTAAGGGGACATAAAAACACCTACAGTAAATTAAAAAAGAAACTGTTCTTCCAAGTACTATTGTGACTGGATCCATAATTTTTTGACATTTTGTATTTTCTCATTCCGTTTTCTAACTGCAGGAATAAGACTATAGGCTTTGAACATTGAACTGTATCATTGCTAGCAAAAAGATAAATTGCTTGTCATTTCTTTTTCTTTTAAACTAATCAGCAATTTCATTGAATTATAATTTTTATTTTTTTTTGCCCTCAAGGTTTAGCAACCTGCACAATTTCATGCATGCATAGAAGGTTTATGTATTTCTTTTGATATGACTTTGTTGTTTTTATCAAGTCAGAAAACAGCTGAGCAACATATATTTCATGACAGCACAATATAATGTTTTCATGGTTTGGTAAGGCCATAGGGTTAACTTTTCTTTTTGCTCCTTTAACAGAACAAATTTGAAGTTCCCGACTCTGACATCCCACAAATCGTGAAGAGAGCTCACTATGAAGAGAGGAATCCAGAGTACAAGGGCAACTGGCGGGGACGCAACAACAGACCAGAAGCTACTCAGGAAGCGCTGGCACAGGTGAGGAGATCACAGGAATAACATCCTAGTTAATGGGTCGTGAATGAACCAGATAAACCCTTGCTTCTGATGATATAGAGTTACACTTGCCTTAGTGATCACCTTTCCATAGGGGTCACCTATACCAACGGCCACCGCTGTTTCCCCGCTTGTGTTTTTCCTATATATTTGTAATCTGTCCATAGCGGTCCTTGTCCAACATGGTCACGGTCAGTCACTTTCACAAGTCATCCTCAAAACCTGCTTATAGCAATCACTTGCTACAAAAGTTTTCCGCCAAAGCGCCCTGAAATTGTATGTGTACCTAAAGGCCTATTTATTCAGATGGGTAAATGTTATGTTTCATGAAATAATAGAACTGTGACACTTTGGTGCACACATATCCAATCCAAGTGATTGAAATGGAAAAACTTGTATACTTATTTATTGATACATGTGATATCAGCATAACAATTCAGATTAAAAGCAATAAATGGCTCTTACATACAGGAAACAACATGTGAAACACGGTCTGATTAGATGGTTTGTATTTTACAGCTCATTATAATACTAGCAGTCATACGCATATTTCATCGTAATGTTTGGATTTTAATAGTCGTGGTCAACTTCTTACAGTTGGGGCATAGTGTGGTGCTAGTAGCCATTCATTTAAGAAGTAGGCATTTCTGTACAGTGGAGCTGATGTTGTATTTCACATTTTTGTCCTTTTTTATACAGCTAAATAGATTAAATAAATTCTTAATCTTATGGAGGAACTAAGAATAAACAAAAACAATTTGGGAAAATATATGAATCTTCATAAAGAAATCAGACACAAATGTAATCTAGCAAAAGAGACCTGGTTAAGAGAAGAATGTGAGGAAATGGAAAATCATTCCAATGCGAACTCAAAATATCTACACAGAAAAATTAAAGAGGTGTGCCATACAAGAACACGTGGATCAACAGGATGCCTCAAATCAAAGGATGGGAATGTCATAATGGACAAAGACAAGATACTAGAACGTTGGACAGAATATATCGGTGACCTGTACAATGACAAAAGAGATGAACAAAGAAGAGTGGAAAATAACGAGGGACCACCAATCATGAAAGAAGAAGTTATCAAGGCACTACGAAAGATGAAGAATGGGAAAGCTGCAGGACCGGACAACATCACCACAAAGATGATTAAAGCTTTAGAAGACTTTGGAATCACCACAAAACTTCTTAACAACATATATGCCACTGGACATATTCCATCAGACTTGTCAAAATCTATCTTCATAGCTTTACCGAAGAAACCTAATGCAAACGAATGTGAAACACATCGTACCATCAGCCTCATGAGCCACATAACAAAAATATTACTCAGAATAATTATGATGAGAATAAGAAATAAAATTCTCCCAGAAATAGCCCAAGAACAATGTGGATTTATTGAAGGCAAAGGCACTGTAAATGCCATATATGTCATCAGAACAACAATAGAACGTGCCCTAGAAGTTCAGAAAGATCTTCATTTATGTTTTATAGACTACACCAAGGCATTCGACAAAATCAAGCACGACAAGATCATCGACATGCTGGAAATTCTTAATATCGACGGGAAGGACTTAAGGATTATCAAAAACATGTACTGGGATCAAATTGCTGCAATGAGAATAGAAAACGACATCAGCGAATACATACAGATTAAAAGAGGAGTCAGACAAGGATGTGTACTTTCTCCAGACTTGTTCTCCCTGTATAGTGAAAATATCATGAGACACATAGAAGAAATGCCTGGTATCTCGATAGGGGGACATAATATAAACAATCTAAGATATGCAGATGACACAGTCCTAATAGCAGAAAATGAAGAACACCTGCAGAATCTATTAAATGTCATCGTACAAGAGAGTGACAACATGGGCTTAAGCCTAAACATCAAGAAAACCGAAACGATGGTGATAAGCAGAAATACTCCAATCCCAACATGCAATATCAAAATCAATGATACCACCCTCAAGCAAGTACAACATTTTAAATATTTGGGGACCATTATATCATCAGATGGTAGATGTCACACCGAAATTAAAAGCCGCATTTGCCAAGCAAAAGCAACCCTCCACGAGATGAAACAGATACTAACAAACATCAATCTGTCACTGGAAATGAGGAAAAGAGTAATGAAAAGTTACATCGAGCCAATCCTTTTATACGGGTGCGAAGCGTGGACAATCAATAAACAGCTGGAAAGAGCAATTGTAGCGACAGAGTTGTGGTTCATGAGACGCATGCTACGTATCCCATGGACAGCTAGAAAAATAAATGAAAAAGTCCTGGTTGAAGCAAATTATAGAAAACAACTTATCACGAATATAAGAAAACGACAGGCAAATGTTTTCGGACACACAATGCGGAAAGAAGCATTAGAGAACATTGTAACAACAGGAAAGTTTGATGGAAAGAGAGGCAGAGGCAGACAGAGGGAAAAGATACTGGACAAGATGACAACATGGCTGGGAGCAGCAAGAACAACAGACACCATTGCTGCATCGAAAGACAGATGGAAGTGGAGGTCCATAATCGCCCACGCCAGTCGGCAAGGCACCGGATGATGATGACCTAAAGGCCACACATGGGTTTTTGGGGTTCAGTTTGGGCCCAGTGTTTTTTGGGTTTTAACAAACTTCCCTTGAAACCTATGTGCTGAATCGAATGGAAGCACTCCCAAAGCTCTATTTCAAAGAGACAGCTCTGTAAAGTTAGTAACATTTTGAGCCAATACAATGCTTTAAAGCAATTTTGAGATTTTTTACTCTTCTTCAAAATGATTATTTCTAGGCTTTAAAAGCTAGAAACTCTAAAACTATTCCAGATATAGAAATGAAATTTGAAGGGTGAGCATGATTTTTGAAAAAATATAATTTTAATGATTTTTTTTACTTTGCGATTTTAACCATTTTTTAATTCTTTAATATTTGGTACTAAAACTTAATTTTCAAAGTAGCTGTATGCCCGATTTATCTGTTTCATATGAAAGGCCTGTGTCTCCTGAGAATTTTGGTACCATTTCTTTACCTCTCAGTCAATTTTTTAAAGAAAATGGTTGCTGTTTGCAATTTGATAAAATATTGCTTAATTGCTAACTGTCTGCAACCCCATGTTTGACAGATATTAATAAAAGAGTACCAAGTGCACCAAACATCTCCACATTAACAGAGTACAATCGCTATAACATAGATATGGAGCCTAATTTTTTTTCAAGACTCTGAGACCATTACAAATCAGTATTTTATTGCCTCAAACACGATGATTAGTGACATTTGTCGTTATTTCGACAAAAACATCGAGCGCTGAACTGACTGGCGCCGCACTGGCCCCCACGGCGAACAAGTCAGCTCTATACTGCAGTGTACCGAGTGCTCCCCGCATTGGGGGTCACATGCTTTCGAAGTCTCATGGATGGATTGATGCAAAATAATTCCAAGCCGATGGCTTTTTTCTAATAGAAAATAAACTGATCTTTCCATTAGTACCTTTTTTGAGCCGTTATTCGTGTTAAAAATTATCTTTGAAAACTTTGATGTCATTTTTAGAGGCTTTCTATTTAAAAGTCAAAGGCCAAAAATATACCACGCGAAAACCTGTTCAAAGCTCATAGTTCTCTGCCAATGAAAAGACGGTACTTAATCATCAATCTTTCCGCGAAGCATTCGAATGCATGATTGTCAATTTTTTAACCGGCCCACCGTGAGGGGCTTCGCTTTCCTTGGCGATTCTCAGCTCCAATACTCGGATATATATACAAACAATTTAGACCACTGTAATGAGGAAAAGCTGAACTTTTTCAAGGTGTTCAACCTTAAAATTTGGTGTTTTATAGCGAAAGAGCGAAGAAACAGCGATCTGAATGAACCCAATTTCACAGAAACCATGCGCTTGGAAGGCTGCATTGCCCGCGAGGCTGTGTTTACACTACTTACTAATATGCAAGTCTTCTAAAAGAAATAAGATTATTAATAAGCTAGCGTCATTTTCTGAAAATTTGTGTGCTTATTACAAATATATAGATCTAATTAGTTCATAGATAGCATGGATAGTTTATGAGTTTTTAGCTTTTGAAAATTGTCCTTCAGATATCATGGTTTCACTCTAATTTGCTATTTCTGTTATTATGTAACTGACAATTATTCTCAAAATTGAAAATTTTTATTCCTTTAATGGTATTCTTTGAGAAAATGAGAAAAAACAAGCAAAACTAACTTAATTGTAGATTTTGGTGTTAAGAAGTAGAGTGTGGCCTTGTTGTTGTTTTCAAATCTCTTTAGCTGCGAGAATTTCGCTCTTGGCAGCGCAACGCCTCCCTCAAGTAACCACATGTCGAATATGGCCTTAAATCAATGCAAAGAAGCTCTTATGGTAGATAACACTTTTAGTGGAAATGAAATAGAAAGATAAGTCATGGCTGGGTTGTTTTTTGGGTGATTTATTTTTTAAAGATATCCATTACTTTGACTAAAGTCTTTCCCCATTCCTAAACATTTCGCCAGGAGCTGAATAACTCAGGAAGAAACAGCCCATATTTTGGACAGAGTGACTCGGGTGATGAGGACGGAGATGCACAGCATACTGCACAAGACTCAAGTGATGAAGAAGAGGACTGGGACAAGGAGATAGAGCAATCTATCAGTTCGTCTAGTAAGTATACTGTAGATTTTGTCCATCATGTTTTAATTTTAATGAGGCTGGAACCTCAATTTAGTTTCTTTTTGCTTCATTTCTTTAGGAATAAGACCAAAGTGTTTATCTTTTTGTGGAGATAGAATTGCACTGGGGTGGTAGAGGGGACTTCTTAGTAGGTCCTACTTCCTCAGTGTCCTTATTTTATTTCTTTCCTTCAGTTGTCACTCGTACTGGCAGTAAACAACCATTTCCTCTCTGATGTACCCCATGATGAATGCAAAAATGCCAACCAGTACGATTTTACGTATTTTAGTAAGATTTTTTGCCGAAAATATGCGAATACGACTTTTCATGAAAAAATACGCATCCTGGAATGCGAAAAATACGAGATTCAGCTTGGGCAAGTAAACCTAATTATCTCAAGTCCCATCTTTGAAAAAATCAGTATCGCAGAACTGGAATATTTGAAAACCAAGTCCGATAAGGTCAGTAAGTTCATTTTTGCCTGTCGCGATCGTGATATTATATTATTCGTTCAGCTTTTCCCGGTCCGGAGAGTACATTTCACTTTCACGCGTATAGGCAGCTATGGCGGCAGGCGGAAGCATATGTGACACCGGGCTCGATCGGGAAAATCAAGATCTACTTTCGCTTTCGTTACCACCGAGTAGTTTGCCAGCAGTTGTCTAATAACGCAACTTTTGTGACATGCAGGTTGTGCAGTATAAACGCAATGTCGCCGTGCAAATAACATTTAATCAATGCTCGGACTCGCCTCTGTGCTGTCACTTGTGGGGGAAAAAAAGAAAAGTAAATACAAGCGTCGTCCGATTTTTAGATTGTCTGGCTGGCCATCGTGACCAGTCACTGAACCTGCGCGCATTCGCATCATTAATAAATGCGGCATCGTGTGAGCAAAGATCGTCTTTGGTGGGAGTAACGGCCTTGCGAAGTATAGGACTACGGAATAGGGAAGGAGATTATTAATTTTTGGGGGTTTAAGATACTATGGGGGGAGGGTGTGAAGGCAACACCAGAGGACAAAAACTTGGAAGTACATTTCAGAATTTTGATTAGAGCTTTCTGCTAAGCGCACGTTGGTGCAGGCCGTGTGCGGAATCGGGACCCTTCTGACATACTTTGCAAGTCTGTGTTATTGAAATAATGTGTTCGCGTTTCATTGGAGGGGTGATAGTAAATTATACCTGCAGTGTATGTTGTAGCTTTCTGTTCAAGACTGGTAGATTTTCAGTGTCACTACATCTTGCCCTACCACAGTTGTTACAACTCTCACAGTGCACGGGCCTACTTGAGCCATTCAAGTTATTATTTTTCTCTGAGTTTGAGCAATAATTTGAGTCTCTCAGTTCATAATATGAATCATGATGATCAAAACACCCAGACTGGTTCTTGATAGTCGAAATTTTTGTTTTAGGCCCTTCCGAACTCTCAAAGCAGGATTTATTTTTTACATAGTAATGAGAGGAAAATATTACCGGTATAATAGACCGAAATATTTAAGTCAAACAAGACCCCAGTACGACACTGAACACTAGCATGTTGATGACTGGAGACATGTATCTTGTACACGTGTGTGCTCCCTTTTTCGAGCTGGTGAGCTAGTAATTTTTTTTCAGGAAATATTGCTGAACACCCTGAACATTTTACTATTACTTGTGTGTCGGTCGTGGTGAATACAAATTTTCCCCTGAAAATACACATTTTCATATTTCCCAATACTCGGTTTTCTGTGGTTGGCATCTCTGTGAATGAATGACATTCACAGCATCTGGTTTTTCTAGAATTTCCTAAGACATGCCTCATATGATGCTTACTTCTTTCTTAGCTCGCAACCTATGTTTAAATTCTTTTAGAGGGGTTTCTGAATTTAAATTATCTTTAAAAACTCTTCAGGATCACCATACTTTCGAAGAGAAGTTACTTTGTTTTCTGAATGTAAAGACTTTGAATTCTTTTAAAAAATACTTTTTTTTTGTCAAGGATATTGCATGTTTTGTTATTTTTTGACAATGACGTGTTGGGCTGTTCCTGAGATTAACAAGTGTATTGATGTGCTGTTTCCATCTCAGCATCCACTGAAAACTATATGATGCCACATAAAGACGAGGAGGAAGAAGACTGGGAAAAGGATCTGCCAACTCCTCTTCTTCCTCTGAACTCCTCCAAAATTGAGCCTGGACAATTTGGTGAGTCTAATGAGCCTACATGCCATTGCTCAGGACAAAAACAAATGCATTTGTCTATGATTTCATGCTTTTTTGTTTCCAATCAAAGAAATTAAGCATGGTAACCAAAAGAAGAAATTCTATTTATTATGAAATTATTAGCTGAAAGATGTATAATTTTAGTGAGCTGCAGAGAATGCTAACTGGGAAAGAATATTTAACAGCTCGAACACTAGCTGAGACTCCGGTTTTCTGTTTAATGCTTTATTTTCTGTCTTTCTTTCATGTCTTGTACCAAACACAGGGTTATCAACAGACCTGCTACTCTATGAAATCTAAAAATCAGGATTTCAGAGGGGAAAAATCGGGATTTGGTGAAAAAATATCGGGATCAACGACAAATGACCAGGGCGACTGCCAAGCTGACTAAAAATATTCCTGGGGTGTCTATAAATATTTCTATGCATACGCCCTATGTGTGTGTGCGTGCGTGTGTGTTTCATCATATATTTTTTTTTAATCCTGAAATATCACGTCAAGCACTCCTAGTCCAAGTGTTTGACATCCGCGAACGTCTCCTCCCCCCACCCCCAATAAGTCCTGAAAGACACTTCAGCCCGTGTGCATGAACATTTGTTTTGCTTTCGATTAAAAAATATTACCCAAATACCTTTAATAGAAGTTGAGATAATTGTGATTGAAGGAGGTGGGGGTTGCCTGGTTTTAGAGATAAAGTAAGACAGAAAACAGCCACCGAAATTTGGTTACTTCCAAAGCTTGATAGTCGTTGGAAATTGAAAATTTAAATTTTGTGTGCCTTAAATCAATGTTTTTCAGTATCATCCACACAAATGTGTTTTTCAATGGACATAAAAGGTGTTGGGTCTGTAAATAAAAACTGGGTAAAAATTGCCAGACAAGCAGGAAAATGCCGATTTCTTTGATTTCACTATTTTGACGAGCACCTAAATACGCCCTGATGCCTCACATATAGTCCGTGTAAAGATTTCTTCATTCTTTAGTGTTTGTGGACTAGTGTTTTGTTTTCGTTTAAGGCATGAGTACATACATACTGAGTCATGTAATAAAAAACCAAAAGTGTCTCTATATTAAGTCGGTGGACACTGGTAGTGGGAGGACTAGCAGGTCCTACTTCTTTACTTTCCCTCTGTTTTTTTCCCAGCCCTAAATGACTACTTTCATGTCAATGTGCTTCTCTTTACTCAAGCAAACATGCATAAGCTGGTAGGGACAGTATGCCTTCCAATTTATTATTATTATATGTATTCTAAATCTCCATGTTCTGTGTAACTGTTTCAGAGCATTAAGAACCTGATAAAGCTGATGTCCTCATTTTTGCTTGTCCCCCAGACTTGGACGATGAACTGAGAGACCAGAATAGATTACTACAGTCATCTCCTCTTAGCTTTGACTTCTATGGCAACCCGTCCAAACCCATAGATCAGATCATCGAGAGCCACAAGCATTTGCCCTACCTACTACACGCATCCAGAGTCAATCGGCGTCTTTATGTGCCTCCTCAGGAAGAAGAAGGCCAGTTTGACAGCGATGATGACGGTCAAGAGCATGATACTCCACATAGTGTACACAGTGCAGATGTGTGCACTGAAAGTTATGATAATAGCGAACTTGGTGCTAAAGTTACAAGTAACAATTTGCTTGACCCTCCAAGTCTAGATAGCAATCATTCCGTATGTAATTCAGCAATTCATGAAGTGATCCCCGGTCAGTTTGATGATGATAATAGTTGACGATAGTTCCTTCCAGTAGCGATGTACAAAGTATAGTCAGGAAGACCCATGGTTGAAACAGTGTCAGCTCCAGTTTCTTGTTAAATGTTTATTGTTTGTTCTGGGTTTGTACTTAATTTCCACTCTTTTTGAACTGTTATAGCTACATTTATTCCTTGTTTTTAAGTTTTAGTTTTGAAGTAGTTTGAAAAGCAGATGTACTGTAGTATCTTTCTACAAGATAATAACAAATCAGTGTAGTGCACATGCTTGCGGCAAGGAGAATCAGCCAAGGGATGTCTTTTTCCCTTTTCTGATATGCTGTGGCATCTCACATTTTGGTGCGTTCAAACAGCTCTCAGTTTTGGTTTGTTTTCAGAATCACACCACCCCTTCCAATACATCTTTTGAAATGGGAAAAAAAGTATCTTTAAAATTGTGATCTTTGTGTTGAAATTGCTTTAGAAATTTCTAAAAGCCGATGAAATTATTAACTGAGCAGTGTATTTTTTTTTAACATTACAAAATGTTTGAATATCCATTTTAACATCTTTAGACACTTGAGTTGTTCAATGTGGTATTTGCAAAATGCAAAGGTGGTTTTCACAAAAGCGCATACCCAAGGCAGAATCTTGGAGTCATCCGGTCAGCAACCAGGCGTCCTTGCTGCACACTGCAGTCTCGATCTATCTTTTTTATCTCTGGAATTTTAATAAAACTTGAGTTGCAATTCTCATTAATTTTAGATCAAGTGTCTAGATGTATTTTCTACAGTAAGTAGATCTAATTATAATATTTACTTTAGCTTTTAATTAATTTAATTTTTTGCTAAAATCAGTTATGTTATTGTGTCTGCAAAATAACAACAATAATAATGATTATGTTGTTATTGTCAAGACTAGTTTACTTTTAACTTTATCAATTTGTGCCATTTCCTTTGATATGGCCAAAGAATGGCAGAAGAATTTACAGGCAATATGCCTCAAAGTTTTGTCTTCATTTAGGGGTTTGGGTTTTTTTTTCACTTCAGATGTTTTGACTGTGATAAAGATTAATTTCAAATGCATCCATGACATAAGGTTATAATAGTTGCCATTAAAAGTGACAAACCCGATGTAGTTGAGAATTTAAGCAATTTGATTTATTATGTAAAAGCAGTAAGTAACTAACCCAAGAAATGGAAATTTGTGCCAACCTAAACTAATATCGATAGAATGTGGGAGAGAAAGAAATTCAAAATATAAAAGGAAGTGTACTATTTATTTCTCATCCATAAACATTGTTATTTGACAAACTAAAAGAGTTTGTAATGCTTCGTGAAGAAAAAAGTAGGACTACTATAACAGAATCTGTTTTTGTAATGAGAAATGTGTCAAAGACAAATTCTAAAATAATAATATTAATGCCCATGAAATTTGGAAATGGTTACCTTGTTGCCTTATTCTTTCATAAGTATGAGCAGAGAAGAAAAACAAAGAAAGTGATAAACAATTTGTCTAAATATGATCATTAGAAGTAAAGGTATTGCAGATTTTATCCATTTTGGGTTATATTTAGGTGTTATCTTTAAAATTCTGTACCTATATAAGATACAAATAAATCGTTCAATGACTTTGTACAGAGAGCACTGTATATATTAGAGATATCCAACAAATTGGTGAATAATACTGTTCGGCGTGGGATCAAATCAGGCTGGGCTTACACAGCTTCTTGCCAAGGAGTAACAATCCTGGAGGCATCTGGGGCTACGGGCCTCCCTTCATCCAGCGTGTGCATGGAGATCAAGGTCATCACTGAGGCTCTGAAATGGCTTTGCACTAATGGAAACTGGCAGGCTACCTTTGTTACAGACTCAATGAGTACCCTGGATAAGATACTGACCGGCAGCCTCAATGCAGATTGGTTTAAGACAATTCAAGACAGCAAAATCCAACACTTGCAGTGGATCTTCTGCCCAGGACATGCAGGAGTCAAGGGAAATGAAAGAGCAGATAAGCTAGCAGGCTCCACAAACATGCTTACCCTTGACCGTCCAACTGTAGTAGCCCTTGTCCAAGATCACATAGCCAGCAGCGGTGAAGAGGAAGGAGGTTGTGATTGCAAAAGCAGTGTAGCCTGGGAAAGGTAGGAGGAGCAGCCTGCGTGACCCCATCAGACGCTACAACAACCAGCTGATGATGGAGACAATCAGTCTGCCCACACTGAAATAGACCCTCATGAAGAGGGGCGAGGAAGCATGGAGCACCCCGTCCTCCTAAGACCCCAGTTCTACATTCAAGTAATTCAAGTAATTTCAAGAAATATTCCATCATGTGCTGAACAATAGTCATTTGAGTTTTAAAGTTGCGTTTTGATGGCAGAAAAACAGTGTGTTAAAATGGCCTCAAATGGTTTTGAAAATAAGTAGGAAAAACAGTCATAACTTTTTAAACTTATAAAGATACATTGGAACTCAGATTCAACAAAATCGGATTCAACGAAAACTTGATTTCAACAAAAGGAGATGAATTTCCCGTTTTTATTATTCATTAAAATCAATAAAAATAGCTCAGTTTCAACGAACACATAAATGAGCAAGCTCGGATTCACCGGTCGCTTGCAGGGTGAACAGACTCCACTGATGTGTCTTTGCTCATTTTTCTCATGAAATTAACTCTATTTATTCCTGAAAACCGTCCATGGCATCTGCATCGTGAATCATTATTCACTAAGCCTATTGTTTATATCTTATGCGACCGATCAGCAGCCTTCTTACCTACCAACACACACGTAGTTAGCACACACACACGTCTTAGCGTGTGTCGGGGTCGGACGGGTGGCCTGCACATGCGTAGCTGTGTGCGTGTGTGAGTGTGTGTGCCCGGGGGGAGGGGGCACAAGCAGTCCAGCCATGGTACGTCAGTAGTCAGTAGAGATACAAATACATAACAGTAGATGTACTCACTTTCAATTTTCCCTACTGGTTGGTAAAACAATAATAAGCTAGTCTTGACCTTGAGCTATGTAATGATTTGCAGGCTGGTCTGTGGAATCAACAAATTTTGCCGTATGCTAGGCTATACACTGCAATGCAACTTGTTCGGCAAACAATACGTCATAGATGACACTAGGCGTGCATTTGAACAAATCTTACCTTTTGCATAGTGTGTGCTTGGTAAAGTTCAGTGCATTTTACTAGAATTTTCCAGCATTTCTTTGGTATGGCATCAAAGAAAGGAAAATGCTTCTCATTTGAAAACAAACTACTTTTGATTGAGGAGTTGAATACATTATATATTTCTATTTTTACTTGCTCGTGCCAGTAACTATCTACAAAAAAAACCTCATGTTTGCCATAACGGACTTTCGGATTCAATGAAATCAAAGGTCAGGCCTGACAAGTTCATTGAATCCGAGTTCCACTGTATCAGTACAGTGTAAATTTTTAATGATAGGAATCCAAGAGCTTTCAAATGAATGTATTTTAAAGCATATCGGAGAACTTTTGAATTTTTCTCTGAAAAGCCTGTTACATCTTGTGTTTTCATATGTTTATATTCTTTTCCCTAGTGAATAATTTTGATCACTTTTTTTTTTCTTGGACCTTTCATATTATAAATAGTTTTTTAAGACATTTTTGCTTTAAATTTTGCAGATGTTACTCTGCCTCTGCATTTTTTGTTTCTTAGATCAATTTGAGTGACGTTGATTCTGTGGTGTATAGTTAATGCGGTTATCGAAATAACTTTAGCTGCCCAGTAGCAACTGTTCTTTTCTTGAAGATAGCTTTTTGGTAAAGTGGTCTATGTGTATGTCAACATTTTTAGTCCCAGTTCTGTCCAAATATTTAGGCTAAATTGTTGTCTATGCTGACTGTTTACTTGCAAAGATTTATTGTGGCTCTTTTAATGAATAATGCTACTTTACTTTGGGGGGGGGTTACTAAGTTGGTTTTCTAAAGTTATTTCAATTTACGCTGGTCATTCCAAATGCACAAAAATATTGATGTCTAGTCATTGTTGTTCCTTTTTACTTTCTTCTGTCTGAATAGAAGCTGTCAGTTGTTGGTGGGTTTGCAAGAAAGTTTAAAGGGGCAAGCAGGGTTTTTGTTTTTTTAACCAGTTTTGGGGTTAGATATATATCAATTTTTGGAAGCGTGCATATTCTGTCTGTAAAATTACTCTTCTACCGATTCAACATATTTGTAAAATGAAATGTTAAGTCCTTCGTATCAAAGCAATGCCATAAAACATCCTGTGTCCTTGGTAACGAACCAAAATAGAACAGGAGTGTTCATGAATGCCATTTTGTTTGACTTTCTCAGCAAGTCAAAACCCAGCCTCTATTTTTCTAATCATTTTTTTTTGTTTGTTCTTCAAGATATTGTCTTCAAAATTTGGATGAATGCACTTTAACATATTATACAATTCACTGATGCATTATATTTTAGAAGTACATAGATAAGATATTTTTGATCAGTGAATTGAAGTTATGTCCACAAGATAATTTCGAAACGAAAATGGATTTAATTTATCTTGTCAAAAAAGACAAATGGGCTTGAAAAGTAGCCTGCCCGCTTAAGCATTGTGTTAAAAGTATGTGTGTACTGACGTTTGTCTGAACAATGAAATTTCTTACGCGCTCTCTTTACTGTATTGAGCTGGTCTTATATTTTTTATTCCCCCATTTACACAACTTAAATCATTTGGGAGGCAGGCTTCTGACCCTGCCTGCCTGGGTCCACCCATGCTGAGAGGGATACTACATCCCAGCAGAAAGACTGAGGCACTCTATAAAAATGTTCTTCTCTCCAGGGAATCGAACTCAGGTCTCCAGTGTGTGACAGTGAAACACATACCCGCTACATCAAAGACACTGGTTTATTTCAAGGAAAAATATCTTTCAATACACAAGCCAAAGAAAGATCAGCGTTCCCTTTGCATGTCTTACTGACAAGGAAATCAGTTTTTAAAAGTAAAGCTTAGGAAATGATATGAATATGAGAAATATGCTGCGTGGAAGAACAAAGTGCTAGTGCTCAGAGATGCTTGCAAGAAAGGGGAAGAAGAAGACCAAACTGTCAGCTGTGCTTGCTTCTACCTGCCAATCTCTAACAAGAATGCAGATTTCTGTAAGAAGAGAAGACTGGCAAGGTACATTTGGCCATCTGTGATTTCGCTGACATGAATTGTCAGTGCTTCAAGTGGTATGATTCTGAAAGTAAGCAAGGAGCACCAGATATAACAATGCACGAAAAAGGCCTTCCTCTTCTCAGATGGATGTCACGGGCGAAACAACCCCAGAATGCCCTGGGAATTTCAGTAAATTCTCTAAGACCCAGATATGCCCTGAGGAATTCAAGGAAATCTCCAAAATGACTCGAGAAAGCCCAGTGAAAATAAATTTTGTCCTCCAAACTTTGCAAAACCCAACCTGATAGGGTCAGAATTACTGGTATTCTTTCAGTAATGCCATCTATGTAACCTATCGTGTCCACTGCCTCGGTCTCTATTTTGCGCACACCATGGCTTTCTTGTCATTATATTGCTGAAATATTTTTTTTGTTTCAAATGTTAACCTATATGATGTCATGTACTGCCATCCATGTGACTATGAGATTGTTAATTTGTGTGTGTGGGTGGGTGAGGGGTGGGCACGGTGCTACTGACTGAAGTGTCTTTAGGCTATTCCCAAAGGGAGGACATTAAAATGTTCTTTTGCACAGCAGAATTGTAAATGGGCTGATTCATCAATGTCATGCTCATAACTCAAACTGTGCCTGAACTGCAACAGGGAACATGCTGGGTTTTTTTTCTTTCCTATTCCTTACTATCGTAATTTTTCCTGTATTTCTTTTGTATGTTTGTCACACTCTTGTGACCTGCTATTTCCAGGGTGCCTTGATAGTCGAAGCAGACTTTGTGCTGTTGAAGCTAGAGAGGTGAACAGTGTAAGCCTGATTCCCTGTAAGGACTTCTCAGTTGATATCCTCTCCTTGGCGCTCGTCATATGACCTTACGCAGTTGCGAGCACCGTAAAGCCTCTACTAAAACTAAACTAAAGATGACTTACCTTGCACAAATTCTTGAGCCCAAGCTTTGGGGACTCCTTTTTAGAGGGGTATATCCATCAGCATGGACAGCTGTGTGTTGTTCAACAGACTTACACGGTATGCACTGTCGTCAGTATTGAGATTCAGAAGAGATACACGGGTTACTCATGTGACGATTACAAGCTTTTCTATTGGTTATTGTGTCCTTAAATCGAAACAGAACATGGTTTGTAGCTCTATGATGATAAATATAGTGTAAAAACAATGTTTTTATTTATAGACTTACGCAGTTTGTGACTTTCACTGTCGATATTATGTTCCTTGGAGTTATGATCCATGCACTTTTTTGTTGGGTGATACTTTAGGAGAATGCCATTGTCCGAGAGTAATTAGCTATTTTCAGTTGTTTTCCTACGTATACACAGTGTACATGTCCTTCACAGAGAAGAAAAGGGAACCGATAGAGCAAAGACACCACATTTTTTGTCTATAATGATGGAATTACATGTATTCAGTGTTCCTCACTAACATGAAAATACATGATTTTCATAATTCCAGAAAAGCACAATTAGCTTTCATGTGCTAATAGCAGATTACACTCTCCAGTTTCATCATTTATGATTTTAATTCTTGTATTGGTTCCTTAGTTGTAATTTTGATTTTTTTATGCTTGGGTTTATTTTAATTTTAATATATATATATTTTTTTTTTTTTGTGTAGTAGTAAATGGTCATTGAATAGATCTTGACTCCTTGAATCAATGTTTGAGTTTGAAATTGTGTGTGGGGAATTGGAAGTTGGCTTTTGCATAAACCATTTAAAACGTTGCTGCTGATTCAATGCCCCTTGTTTTTATTTTTTCTCATGTGACAACCATTTACCTCTTGAATAAATTTCAATATATTTTGCTTGTTGTGAACCAAGAATTTCTGTCTTTGACTTTTTCTTTGTTTACTCTTCTTCATGTATGTGGGTGGTTGTTGGGTGCTCTGATGTGGTTTGCTTCTTCTTTCCTATCAAACATCTATCGTCCTTATCTCCCCTTCTTTTTTTGTTTTTTGTTGCTCTCTTGTAGCAGCTCTAATCTTCTGGTGCTCATATGACCTTATTATGCAGTTGCGACCGTCGTAAAACCTCTACTACTAGACTAAAACATTAATATATGAAAGATATAAGATACTACTGCAAAACTTGTGGTATGCTTATTTGCTGTGAGCATTTATGTAAGTTAGGTCTTTTGACAGTGTGACGTGTACATTCTTTGGTTTGATTTTGATGTCCACTGGGATAAGATTGTCCTACCGATTGGGAGAAACACGTACCTTTTTGTCATATATTGAAATGACATGTCGATAGGTGAGCATTCCTACCATGTCATATTATGCTGCTGATTTATCTTTTCCTCCAAATCTCTGATGAAAGTCCTACGAGATAAATAAGAGACAGTTAGTTTTAAACCAGTTTAACCCCTCGCCGGGGCGGTGCTACTGAGTGAAGTATCTTTAGGTCATCATACCCCAAGGAGGGACATTAACCTTTTCTTATGCACAGTAGAATTGTAAATGGGCTGATTTATCGAGGTCATGCTCATAACTGTGCCTGAACTGCAACAGGGAACCGCTGCGTTTTCTTTCCTAATCCTTTCTGTCGTCATTTTCCTCTACTTCTTTTGTATGTTTGTCACACTCTTGTGCCCAGATATTTCCGGGGTGCCTTCATAGTCGAAGCAGACGTTGTGCTGTTGAAGCTAGAGAGGTTAGCAGAGTTAGTCTGATTCCATGTGAGGACTTCTTTGTTGACATCCACCCCTTGGCGCTCATATGACTATTGACCTTATGCAGTTGCGAGCGCGTAAAAGTAAAACCTCTACTAAAGTAAAAAAAAAAAATTTTTAAAGCCAGTTTTGTGTCTGTGGTACTGAGAATAGGAGCTTTACTGTCGCACATGGGAGACTCAAGTTTGATACGAGGTCTGTCTCAGAATAAAGTTTCCCTCCTCCATAAAATCAAAAGTACTCAACCAACAGCCACTAAAGCTTGTGGCGTCAAGACATCACGTCTTAGAAATCTCAAAGCCAAATTGCAAGTGCATTGGTGAACGGGTCATAGAGCTGTGACGTGTCAAGTGTGGTGTACTTATGCACTTTGTCCAAGGCAAATCCGAGGAAAATGGCTTAGCGAAACATTGGTGCAACTTCTCATTTTACGATGTCTGAGTTGGGATCAAATTTTCAATTCTTCTCGACAAGTCTGCAGTTGCAACCCATGGTGATCTATACAAACTAATAGGGAATAAATAATGCCACACCGAATTCAAACAGTGAGGAAAGGGGTTAGGGAAGTTGAATGTGGGAGATCTGACATGAAAACGCACACTGAAAGCACGGGGAGAGAAAGGTGATGCACATTGGGGGTTTTTTTTCGATATGATTGGCATCATACTGAGCTGGCTAGTCACACCTGTCGTAACTGTCAACTACAGGTTCGTCCTCAAAGACAAGCTGAGACCTGCGATCCGGAAAAAAGATTCGCTTTGCTTGAAGAAGGTGCCATTCTGCATCATGACAACGCGCCTGTTCACAAGTCCAAAGTTGTGAACGAGCTTCTCGAGGGCTACTTGTGGGAATTAATGGTGCACCCGCCCTATTCGCCCGATCTCGCCCCATGCAAATTTCACCTCTTCCCCAAGGAAAAAGAAATGCTGCGAGGTCGGAGATTTAAGGACGGGGACCAGATTCAAGAGGCTATGAGAAAAGCGCTCAGGACTTTGGACAAACGATCACAGACTACTGTCTTTGACCGCTGGGTACATCAACTGGAGAAATGTCTTGAACTTGGTGGCTCCTACGTTGAATGGGTATTTGAATAAGCTTTCTGTTTATATCAATTACAAGGTGATTTATAATTATATGTGAGGACAGCATGACAGGGAAACTTTATTCTGAGACACACCTCGTACCTGAGTGTGGGGATTTTTTATCGAGTCGGGAGTCAGAAGCCCGCCTCCTAAAGGATTGAAATTGCATCAACACGTACTTTAAAAAAATCAATTTTGGATCTCATCTAGCATCTTTTGTGATTTTGTCTCAAAGTATTACTCTAACTTCTAAGGTGGGGTTTAGGTCATCACTTGAACTAAAACAGTAACAGGGTATCAGAAATGATAAAATAGTTGCATCCAGACACAGAGATTTACAATTTGTAGGCCTGCAGAAGAAAAAAAAACAACAACGGGGCAACTGAGCACAATTATCATTTGTTAAATAAATTGCCCATTGAATTCAATAGATCTTAAAATAAACGTACATCAGTACATTATAATATATATGTATATTTTATATACATTTTATTTATA
>NW_004797497.1:1008891-1010222 GCF_000002075.1 Aplysia californica | reverse complement strand
CTAGCGCCTAACACTATGGGGGCGTACGGTCCCCTAGCGCCAAGCGCTATTGGGGCGTACGGTCCCCTAACAATAGCCATATAAAATACTATAAATCTCCATCACGCGGAAAAAGAGATTGCTCACAGCTTTTCCCGTTTCTCACTCACGTTTTGTACATGTATACGCGTATGGCCTATGTCGCAGCTCACCAATGACACTTTTAGTGGCAAAACTTGTTTCAAAAAATTGATTTTATAGTGAACACTTTTTTTTTGCACTAAAGGTTCTCAGAGTCAAACATGCGTTCTATAAAGATGTATGTAGTGTCAAAATTAGAAAAATATGACATTTCAGATGTAAACCTTTTAAAATCTGTAGAAACCACCAACTTGGATTTTTTAAATAGTATCTAATCCAGGAATTTTCTAGAATACAGCTAACTGGCGTTTACAAAAATATTGATCTGTTAAGACGAATTGATACACGCCATTGTGCAAAAGCTGGAGAGTTAATGTTCGATAGTTTAGGAAATACTTGACAATAAGTTGCGCCACGAATTTTTGACGGCACTATTGCACTCACAAGGCTAACACTCGGCCGTTGTCGTTGCTTTGGTCGAAACGCAAATAAGGGATAAGAATAACAGTTTTTTTGGGTACTTTTGGTCAGTCGGCCGTTGTCGTTACACATTAAATTACCATGTTAACGTATTTTAGGAGAGTCGAAATGAGATGCTTTTAACTACTAGCTTGTTCACTGTCGTCTGACCGCGGATAAAACAAGATACATGTACAATGAAATCGTTCTGTTTAATCTTCTCAGGTCTTTGCAGACAGGTCTAAAGGTTAGATAACCAACAGAATCTAAAAGCCCATTCATTAGGGTCACTGCAAACTAAGGTCCCGACTCGTTTTCTTTGGTATTGGCCTGCAGCGGGTAAATAAAATGATGGGGGACTTAGAGCAAACACAACGTGTTGGTCAGGTACTCGTCAATATTTTGGCATGTGGAGTTATTGGTATCCTCTTAATAAAGCTTGTTCATTTACATATCTTTTAATGAAAAAAAAAACATACCCATTTAAGTTGAGTAAATTTAAATGTCAAAATATTTGCTATTGAAGGAGAAGGGGTCGCCTGGTTTTAAGCCTTTAATCATCGTTTTTTAAAAAGAAAAATCAACACAGAAATATGTTATTAGATGGAAATAAAAGGTGTTAAGCAAAAAACAAAAAAACCCCCCATAGAAATTCGATTAAAACTGCCAACCATAGGAAAGATGCTGATATCTTCGATTTCACCACGTCGAGACACATATTTTTCTCAACAGCACACTTTAACATACACCTT
>NW_004797497.1:1004803-1008791 GCF_000002075.1 Aplysia californica | reverse complement strand
AATTGCCGAACCATATGTTAAAATATGTGGATGTATGGGCCAAAGGCCTTTCAAATCAATAAATCATTTTGAATCTTGAATCTATGTTGTTTGCCTGCCTTTCTGGTTTATTTTGTGTTTTCTTGCTGTTAGTGATGGAAAGAATGATGTAGTGGTTGTTGCTGTTGTTGTTGCTGTTGTTATTGTTGTTGTATGTATGTGTGGTTGTCTCTGTGTAAGTGTATGTACGTGTCTGTGTCATTCTGTCTGTCTGTCTGTCTGTCTGTCTGTCTGTCTGTCTGTCTGTCTGTCTGTCTGTCTGTCTGTCTGTCTGTCTGTCTGTCTGTCTGCCTGTCTGTAGGTATGTAGGTATGTAGGTATGTAGGTATGTAGGTATGTAGGTATGTATGTATGTATGTATGTATGTATGTATGTATGTATGTATGTATGTATGTATGTCTGTCTGTCTGTCTGTCTGTCTGTCTGTCTGTCTGTCTGTCTGTCTGTCTGTCTGTCTGTCTGATTGTCTGTCGGTCTGTCTGTCTGTCTGCCGATCTGTCTGTCTGTCTGTATGTATGTATGTATGTATGTATGTATGTATGTATGTATGTATGTATGTATGTATGTATGTATGTATGTATGTATGTATGTATGTATGTATGTATGTATGTATGTATGTATGTATGTATGTGTGTGTTTGTGTGTATATGTGTATGTGTGTATGTGTGTGTATGTGTGTGTTTGTGTGTGTGTGTGTGTGTGTGTGTGTGTGTGTTCTGCTTTCGTATCCATCATGGTCTGTTGTATAGTGTTCAAGGGATGGAGAGCCATGATTGCCAATGTCTGTGGCAGATCTGGCACTCGATGATGAGACAATGGAACTTGACGCCTCGTAGCTACTCTAGTAAATCGAAATGTTTCACGTTATATCCCGATAGCTACAGATTGCGCTGCGTGTTTTAACGATCATATTATTATAATTGCGTTTCAATCTGAAGAAGGTGTTAATGTTTTAAAAATATTTTCTTTAAAAATTCACTTCCATCTTTATTCTTTTTACTCACATCAAGGCACATTCACATATATTTTCAAAAGTGTAAAAATATGAAAATTTAAATTAAAGTATGAAACTGAAGAGCTCACAAGAATGATACAATGCAAGGTATCTAACTCAAAGTCCACAAAGTGCTTTTAAATAATTTTATTTTTAAAAAAAATCATTCTTTAAAAATAATTTCACTTCCATCTATTGTTTTACTCATATCATATTTTTTTAAAGGTAAAAACATGAAAATTGAAATTAAAATTAAAATCAACGTATGAAATTGAAGAGCTCTCAGGAATGATATAATGCCAGGTATCAAACTCAAAGCTCACAAAGTACATTTAATTTTTTTATGTTTTTGAAATATTTTAAAAAAATTACTTCCATCTTTATTCTTTTATTCACATCAAGGAATATTCACATATATTTTCAAAAGTGAAAAAAATATGAACATTAAAATTAGAATTAAAATGAAGATATCATGAAACTGAAGAGCCACAAGAATTATACAATTATACGATTGTTAAAACGCGCAGTGCAATCTAGATAACGCCAATCTGTAAATAGCGCGGAACAGAAATACTGACAATTGTCGCTACCTCAGAATTACAGAGTTCTATTTGCCCAGTACCTAGATTTGATACGTTTGGCGTAACAAATGTTGAGTTTCACCAAAGAATGTACATAACAAGATAGTTCACTCGGCTAAAAGTGTGTCCGCGGAAGTCCGCGCATTGGTTCAAATGTCGCTGTAGTCTTTGTTTTGAAACTTTCTTTCGTTTACCCAGAAGAAGTATAGAAATAGCACACCCTTGTGCATCAGCGGTTCCGGTTCGCTCAGAGGTGAGTTTTGGGTTTATTTTATTTTAATGACTTCTTGCCTCTCGTTATAAAGCCAAATAAAACGAAGAAAACTGTCACCCTATCCACCCGAAAAGGATTTTTGTCAGCGTAACCATTTAAAAAGGCGTTATTCCGAAATTTTAATTATAATTTATTATACAAAAACTTGTTAGTTTCATTTTGATTTGTTCCAAACAAGTAGGGTAAATATGTTCGCAAAGCGTGGGGTTTTTTTTCGAAGAGGCCGCAATCGGATTTTGAGGACACACAGGGAAGATGCTGATATCTTCCATTTCATTATTTTAACCGGCAACTGATTCCACCACGTCGAGACACATATTTTTTCTCAACAGCACACTTTAACATACACCTTATAAGGGGTGCTCAAACCCGCCGATCCATTCGGTATGGGGCATCACCCCTCCCTATTGTCCCCTTGACAAAATTACTCTGTACGGCCCCCATCTAATTAAATATATTCGTCTTTCTGCGGACATTAAGCGACTTCCACGCCATTTCTAAGCTGAAACTAAAAACACAGACCAAACAGAAAGGCACTACAAAGAAAGAAGGGAGAATGTGTAACAAACAATTAATGTACGCAGATGGACAAGTCACACAACTTCAATTTTTATCCCGAATGAGCAAGAAGAAAATGCTGCCCCAACACTTTAAAGATCGACCCTGTCCTGAAGAATCATATTATATATTTTTATACCTGAAAAGTCTGTTCGTTCAATACAAACTTTAAGTGATATCTGACTCAGTAAAACGCAGAGGGTATTTAAATTAATTGTTGAATGATACTGTCTTTGGTAATCGGCAATCTAATTGTATCAATAATTTTTTATTGAAAGTGCGCGGCTCTGTTGTCCCTCAAAGATTATACATAACAAGAGGGTTCTCTCCTCTATTTGAGCCAATAAAAAAGTGTCCTCAAAATTCGGTGGCGCCATCTTCGCAAATGCACACCCTTTGTGAACGGAGTTACCCTACGTATGTGAAAAAAAAATCAAAGTGAAAAGAACAAGTTTTTAAAAATAAATTATAAGAATTCAAATTTCGGAAGAACGCTTTTTAAAAATCTTTCGGAGGAGGAGACGACTGTGTTCTTCGTTTAATTTGACTTTAGAATGAGAGGCGAGAGGTTATTAAAATTGTTTAAAACACTAAAACTCCGAACAGAACGAGCCCGAACAGCTAATGAACAGCAGTCGATCTACGCACGCAAGGGGGTGCTATTCCTATTATTCTGGAGAAACTTAAGAGCTTCAAAACAAAAACTGCAGCGCCGTCTGAGCAATTGCGTTGACTTCTGTGGACACTTTTTGGGCTGAGTGAATCATTTTGTTATGTACTATCTTTGTCTGACCGTGGTTGCACGGAAAATATCAAGCGCTGCGCAGTGGAACAGCGACTAGTGACGTCCTTTTGCGGGGAAATAGGGACTTGGGAACAGCGACTAGGCATAGATCTAGTATTTTGCGGAGCACCGGGTAACTGTACAGCGACACTATTTTTAAAAGCGTGAAAAATTCGCCCGGGGAACAGTAACTGCTGGGCGAATACCTCGCTTGATAACAAGATAGTTCACTCCGCCAAAAAAGTGTCCGTGGAAGTCCGCGCATTGGTTCAGATGTCGCTGCAGTCTTTGTATTGAAGCTCGTATTCGTTTTTCTAGAAGAAGGAAAGGAATAGCACCTCCTTGAGCATCAGCTGTTCCGGTTCGCTCAGTGCGGAGTTTTGGGTTTATTTTATTTTAACGACGACTCACCTCTCGTTTTAAAGTCAAATTAAACAAAGAAAACAGTAGCTCCTTCCACCTAAAGAGGATTTTTGTCAGCGTAATCATTTAAAAAGGCGTTTTTACGAAACAAAAAAAAATATATACAAAAACTTGTTAGTTTCATTTTGACTTTTTTCCACACAAGTCGGGTTACTCTGTTCGCAAATCGGGCGCTTATTCGAAGAGGGCGCCACTGGATGTTAAGGACACTTTTTTAATTGGTTCAAAGAGAGTAGTGTACCATCTTGTTATACAGAATCTTTGATGGTATTGATCATGGTATCGATGCGGCCTACCGACGATAAAAAATTGTGTGTGTGTGTGTGTGTGTGTGT
>NW_004797497.1:984127-1004690 GCF_000002075.1 Aplysia californica | reverse complement strand
GGGCGCCACTGGATTTTGAGGACACTTTTTTAATTGGTTCAAAGAGAGTAGTGAACCATCTTGTTATACAGAATCTTTGATGGTATTGATCATGGTATCGATGCGGCCCACCGACGATAAAAAATTGTGTGTGTGTGTGTGTGTGTGTGTGTGTGTGTGTGTGTGTGTGTGTTAGTAAAGGGAGGGGAGGGGGGAGTGTTTAATCTGTATATTAGTCTGGAGTGTGTGTGTGTATGTGTGTGTGTGTGTGTGTGTGTGTGTGTGTGTGTGTGTGTGTGTGTGTGTGTGTGTGAGTGTGTATGTGCGGTCAAAATATCGTGGCGCAACTTCGCTCAGATTATCTTTTTAATGGATGAAGCAATGTCACCCATACTTTGCACAGCAGATTTTGGTTGCAAAACTTGTTTTAAGAAATTCATTCGATAACGAACACTTTTTTGCACTAAAAGTTCTGAAAATATGCGTTAAAAAAGCATAATGTCAAGATTAGAAGAAGAAAAATGACGGACTTGCTTTCGACAGCGATCTTGTTCGGGCTGTAAACTTATCAGATCTAAAATCAGTAGAAATCATCCAATGGGATTGTTAACTAGATCTAATCTAGTATATTTTCTTAGGGAATGTTCTAAAATACAGCTGACAGGTGATTACAAAAATTCACCTGTTAAGATAAATTGATACAAGTCATAGTGTAAAAGCTGGACACTTTAAGTTCGCGATAGTTGAAGAATTAATATTTGACAAAAAGTTGCGCCACGAATTGTTGACCACACTATAGGTATCCAAATGGTTTTGGGACATGGATTGTGACTTAAAAAACAAAACAATAGTAAGCGATTTAACACAAAGAGGTTATAAAAAGTACGATTTAACTTTTTTCACATCGCGCCACGCTACGTTTTTTTTTTACACAACTTCGAGACGCACCGTGCTGGTTTTTTGCGCGCGTTATTTCACCTTTCACACCGCCGCGCTCCACGTGGCACCAGGAAGTTGTGCACGTATCAAAGAGCCTGATTTTTCGCTTTTTACTTTCAAATAAAGTATTAGTATTGAAATATCATTTTTGGAATGTTTCTTGCTGTCAGAAGTTGAGTTGCTTGAACATTTTTCGATTTGCAGGCAAATTACTGAGATCACTTTCGAGGGAGTTCCATGGAGGTTTTTAAATGGACCGCGCGACGCTGAGAAGACGTAATCTACTTAAAGGTGTCATAGGTTCTACATACATAGAAAAATCTGAAGATGAAAATGATGTTGAAACAAAAGAAAATCATAACAACTTGAATGGCGTTACAATGCCGGTTGACGATTTGCTAAAGAGGCGACCCATAGTGAATCGAGTATACGACGTGAGATTAGTTTCAAAGCGCAGACAGTGATGATGAAAGGATGGACAATAGGACTGGCCGTGATGTTGACATTATGATATGGAGACAGTAGGTGTTGCTGTAAGAGAGAGTATAGCAAGCGGAAAAATGAACAACATCAGAATAAGTAAAGGGATTAGAAGATTAAAGATACTTTGAGCTTGAAGCACATCTAATTTTCCCCGCTTTTCTCAGTTTAATTGTAACCGGAGGAAATGGTTCCACAACCCAAACAACCGTTTGCATTAGATATTTACTGACTGGTAATCACAGAAGAGCTGGTAAGGCCTATAGGCCTAGTCAAGATACTGACTCTCCAAGACCATGAACTTGAAGCCCAGGTTTGCACTCATCTTTCTGCTGCATGATGATAATCATATATAAAAAAATCGTGCTTGACATGTCTCACTTCTCGTTTCCCTTTACAAACTACACAACGTAAGTGCACCACGGAGAGCTTATTATGACATTCAGAAGATTAAGCCATTAAATTTATTCGGTATCTACATTATATTTATCGTGGATCACCCCTGTCTGAACACGTGCCATGATAACTGAAGCAACGCCATTAAACAGTTTATAGCGCGGTCAAAAATTCATGGCACAACTTACCCTCAAACTCAAATACCTCTTTAGAGAGTGAATCAGTGTACCCCTTACTTTTCACAGCAGTTTGTATCAATGTGTCTTAACTTAATCATATTTCCCACAGCAATTGAGACTAAATTTAAAAACTTTTCTTAATAATTCGGTAAAAGTTCTCAAAATATGCGTTCTATAAGCATAATGTCACCATTAAAAAACCCATAACACAATTGTTTTTAAAAGGTGTTATTGTCACAGCTGTAAACTTTTAAAATCTGTAGAAACCACCCTCTGTGATTTTTAATTAGTATTTATAAAGAAAGTTTCTGGAATATAGCTAACAGGTGCAAAAAAAATATTGATCTGTTAAAAAAACTTAAATAATCAAGTCTACCCCCACCCCCTGCTCTTGAGAACAATAATCCCACCGCTCTAAGGAGCATTGTGCACCATACACGAGCAACTCCCTCCCCCCCCCCCCCCGGGCTCTCGTCCAGTCAGACCCGACCAGGCTACTGCTGGTCTCCTCCCCTCCTGCCTCTTCTCCTCACTCTTCTTTGTCCAGCTAGTGTGAGACCCCCCCGAAAAAAAATAAATCACTTTGCCAAACCTGTATCTCGGCTATCTCCTCACGCTTACTAAAGCATTAACCCCCATGTCCTCTCCTCCTTAAAAACCCGTGTACCCCGCCCCAAAACCATCCTTGAAAAAACATAGATGTAAAACATGTGCATACATGACAGTGACCAACTATGTTGAGGCCCCAATATAAAAAATAATATATTTCACACAGTATCGCCTGTAAAATGAGAAACGACATTTCCCTAATCTCAGGCAAAGTCTGTCCAGCCCAACATGTAGGTCAAACTACCTCCATCCAGAGTGCCAGATTTAATAACCGTAGATATTCAGTATAAAAATATTTCTGCACGCCAGTTAGCCAACATTAATTCATCAACCCTGGTCGCGAAGTAGCCTTCCATTTGCAGCTCCTTGGTATTGAAATGCATGTAGTCTAAAAACCTATAAAAGAAAAGCTTCATCAAAGAAAATCAATATAAATCTATGTGGGATCTCATCAAATTCTCACTGTCTTAAACATCGACGAGCTACATTTCAGAGACACTGAAATTACCACGTAAAATACAACTCATCCCTTGCATTCCAGTGACCCCCGCGCAACTATAATATTATAATGATATGACGGTAGACCCACATGTCCATTAATTTGAACGACTACTAACCACAGTTTTTCCCTTTCTTTGGCCTTTCGGATATTTTTTTTTCTCGCACGTACTTTTGCTCCTCATGATGTAAGTGTACGTATTATTTCCACATTGTTGTTATTATTATTTTGCCCAGTTCCCAACCAAGTCCTTGGGGGGGGGGGGGGGGGGGGGGAGACATGAAACTTAGAACGCGTTTTATATTGTGTCAATGACTTTAAAATACTCAAGTCTTCACTAGTTTTTCTAGTCTTTAAAAATATAATGCTCACAACAATAATGATGATAATGACAATGATGATGTTGATGATAATAATGATGATCCGGATCATGATGATGATTATGACGATAATGATCATGATGATGTCGATGGTTTTAGGCCCCTTTCCCTGATACCATACAGCCCTGCATTAGTCTTACTCACAGTTGCTCCCGAGGAAGCCTTCGTAGCGAAACGGCCAGCCGATTATAACTAAACCAAATTTTAAACATTATTTTTATCTTTATATTTTTTATCTACAAATCTATTAATACCCCCCCTATCTACTTTGCTTTTCAAACAATGATGATGACGATGATGATAATGATCATTATCGCGATGATGATCATAATGAAATATAGAGGATGATGATGTTCCCAACTCCCCGCACAGAGTGATCAAACTTTGGAGATAAATTTTCATTTGAATCCCTAACATAATTAAACAAAGAATATACCCAAATACCACATGGGGACTGCTTTAAATTGATGACATAAATAGTGTTATGAAACTCTAATCATGTTCTACAATCATACTTTCTAAGCAATGAGAAAAATAGGGCTAAATCTAAGCCTTAATTTTTGCTGTTAAAAAAAGACGTCATGCGTTCAGGTAATAGAAAAGTAAAAGTAAAGCTGTTCCTGCATCCGATCCGGACATTTGGGATAGCCTTGTTAATGAGACAACTTCTTGGGCCTTCGACGTATTGGGTCCAGGTAATATACTATCAATTAAAAGACAGATATCATCTTTTTTTAAACTGGGAAAATCGAGTCTTTGGTGTCTTTCTGCTTTTCCTTCCACGTGAGTAATACTAGGTAGGCCTACACTAATAAGTATGTCATGATATATTAACAACATTTTGGTGCTTCAATTAGTGCAACCAGCTTCCACGTCAAAACAAATTTTAATTGGTGTTTTATCCGGACAATTTTGAAGATTTTTTTAAATAAAAAAAATGAGATTTAGGCCTCTGTATATCAAAAATCTCTTTAACATTTTTATTTGATCATGGCCACCAAAGAAAGATGGTACATTTGATTCATCATAAGAGACTTTGAGCCATCGGCATGCTCCACGCGTTTCTGCTGTTGCCAGGACGTTTAGCGTTAACAGAAAAACTGACATTGTAGAAATAAGTAGGCCTAAAGAAGAACTTACGGGGAAATTTTGGGTTACAATGGCAACCCAACCTATATAAATACACAATTAATACACAAACATACATACAGAGCATATCAAATCACATATCGACTGTAAAAGTCGCAAACCGTGTAAATCTATTGAACAATACACAGACATCCATACTGATGAATATACCCCACTTAAAAGAGTGCTGAAACTTGGGTTCAAGATGTTTGTTCAAGGCAAGTCATCTGAGATGTAAGGGATGGTAGATGAAGTAACAAGGAAAATACACCCACTTTCAATTAATGTGACTTTGTGAGAAAAAGTAACAAGGGAAATACACCCACATTAAAATGTAACTTGGTGTGAAAGTTAATTGTAAAACCGTCTGTGACACTCGCACAAATTAAAGAAAGAACAACAAAAGCACCCGTTTTCAGAAGACAGGCTTCCCAGGAATACCGCCAACACGACAGTAACGGAAGAACCAGAGTGTACAAAACTATCTATCAACACAACTGGTTGGAAACAGTGGTACACCCTGAAGGGCCTGGGTAAATAGATCGGAATAGATTGTTTAGACGTATCAGTTACAAAGACGATATAGGTGCGACATTTACTTTGCACATGACATGGGTAACTTAGACGAGGAAAAGCACAATGCTCACAGAGAGAAAAAAGAGCCAGCACAAGAGAAGAAGAAGAAGAAAGACAAAGGGGCTGCTGTGGAACTGAATCTGGACGGGTGGTCATATCTATGGATGTGCAATGTACAGGGTAATTTAAAAAACAACATCTGTACACATTAATTAAAAAAATATCTCGCCCAAAGTTTGTACTAAAATGTAGTAATTTGGAACAGATCTAATTTATTCCAAAGGAATCTGTTTGACAGAAAATTCACAAAGAAAAGGTTTATTTTCGAAAATGGAAATTGCTTTTTATAAAAACCATCTATACATGCAAAATGCACCAATGTAAAACATCTTGTAAGGAAAGCCATGAAAGGATTAGTTGTTTTTTTTCCGTTCCTTTTAAGTTTGTAATCTAATCTGTCCCTCTCTATAACCTTTACACAATATTTTTTTTCTCCTACAGAGTTTTAAAAATATTTTTTAACTTCTGCAATTCGGAGAACAAGTTGTCTATATGTCCTCCTTTAGACTCTACACATTATAATGTGTCGTTCGTTTTGTTCAGTGGTGGCCAAACACAAAGATCCACCCAACCATGAGTACTCAAAGCCGCACACGCTCTTCACCATACAGTATAGAGCTGTTTTTAGAGACAATAGGGGAGGGGGTGAGAGGGTACCCATTTGTGGAGTTGGTGAACATAGGCTTTGCCAAGGAACCAAATGTCATGAGGAAATTGATTTGCACGCATTTTATGATGCTTTACCAAAATTAAAGAGTAGCATTTAGAGGATACAAACTTTATTATTTTTATTTGAGAAACGTTCAACTTCAACTTTTGTTTTAAACATTTGTTAAGTTCTGATGATTTAGTAAGCTGGGCCAACCTGGGCTGAGAGGGCTACAACATCCTAGCAGAAAGATCTCGATACTCTATACTGATTTCTACCTACTTAAGAATAGAACTGGAGCCTCTTGTGTACACTACAGTGACTGACTCTTGTCTAACTTTTGTTAAAATAATCATCTGGCAGGGTATAGGCCACATACTAGCTCCTTCCGTTTACCTCTGTCCTGGGCCATCCTTCCAGGCTCGTTCGTTCCAAGTGAGCTTCATCTGTTTCATGTCCCTTTCCACACGACATCTCCTCCATGTTTCCCGTGGACTTCCCTGCCTCGAGGTCCCTGTGGGTTTCACTGCCGCGACTGTCTTGTGATATTTCCACTGTGCTTATTTAAGGTGTGTCCCGTCGATCACTACTTTTTTAAGTCCTATATTTCTACTTCTATATCCTTTTGTTTTCTCCTTTCTCGCGGCTCTTCCTTTTTCATGATATCCTGCCACTTAATTCTTAGAATAACCCTCATTATCTGTTTATTAAAGTATGATATATATTCAGTACTGTCTTTGTTGTCTTCCAAGTTTCTCAGTCGTAGAGGAGCACTGTCTTGACATTGGAGTTAAAGAGTCGAAATTTGGTGCGCAGTGAGATGTTGCTTGCTTTCCAGATTTGTTTAAATAGCGACAAACAAAACATTATTACAATCATCTAGGTTTATTATTGAGCATATAATCTTTCTTCCGTTTTTTTTTTCTTTCAGATTTTGATCTCAACACTTAAACATTTAATGAAATCGGCATGTTTGTTTTTTAAAGCCAAATATGGGAATCCTATTTGAGTCTTATAACATTTTAATAAATTCAGTTTTATACAGTCACTCATTACTTCTGCGTATCCCATGCATGTCACCTGTAAAAAAATGTAATCATTGTTAGTTCAACAGAGTCTAACAAGTTGTAACGTTGATGTAAAGTAAAGAAAGAATTAATGCTTATGTAGTATGCATAAAAGACTAACAGACTGTTGGCAGGCGCATTTCGTCCATAGAGCACGGTCTTGCAGTGCCGCCTAAAAATGGTAAATGCTCTATTACTTAAAACACCCACAATAATAAAAATAAAAGAAGCCAGAAACAAAAACTTGCCAAAAATTATATCAAAACATGGTCCTCACTGGCGCCATAACTGTCATTTCTGTGTCTATTGCGCCGTAAAACATCTATGCCATGCCAAAGTCCACGCGCTTTAGCTAAACATAATAGGTTATTCAACAGTGTAACCTGACCTATAAATCGTTCTCGGGGATAACCCAAGCAATGACGACACTCGTGGCGAGTTTGGCGGTACATTATTATTAACCAGATGGCACATCTCAAATGTGCTCTTGCCCAATAGTGACGAAACATAACCCACAGTAGGCAGTCGAAAAATAAACGCGAAAGACCATACGCTATTCTTTACCAATATTATAATGTGAGCCCCGAAGCAATCCAGCGGAGTGCTCAAGTGAATTGTGATTGGTTCATTGTCTGCTACTATTTTAAGTGACTCTGTGACCGGTAACCTGTGGGAGGAAAACGTGGCCGTTCTACAAGTTTTGCCTTTGAAGGGTTTTGTAGTGGAGTGGAGAAAGTTATTACTTGAGTGTTCAGTTCCAATACAGGATGGACGAAATTGATGTTTAGCTAACAAACAAATTTACTACTAGAAATCAAAGCGACAAGTAAAAAGAATGAAAATAAAAGCACGAGGTCCTCCTTCAGCAATCCAGAGATCCTAAAATTATAAACCGTCTCATTTACTATGCCCTTGACTATCTTCAGCATGCGATAGCTTAATTGTGCGCGTCCACTTTTTAGACCCATGAACCGCCCCTGTTGGTCTTGGGGCTCTCGTGGCCTAGAGGTTAAGGTGTTAGCCTCTCATTCAAAGGTCCCGGGTTCGAATCGGGGTAGCGACAGAAAACCTTTTCTTCTCTAAAATTGTCTCCTTTCACCTCCTTTCCTGCTCTCTAGCAATGTTCTGTTGTCTGCTTTCCTTTCCACTTTTTGCCCCCACCCCCTCATCTCCTGTGCCCCATCCTTTGGGCTCCTGTCTCTTTCTCAGCCTTTCTACTGCTACTCCTTGGCTCCTCCTTATTGGTGCCTTTCTGCCACACCACTGATCTTCTGGTAGGAAAGGTCTACACTTAGTCTTCTCAGACAAGGGCGAAAAATCTCGGAGTGCCCGTGCGCAAGTTGCGCACGTTAAAGATCCCTTGGTGGTCTAAATTCGATAAGAGTGGGCTTCGGCCACAACCGGGCAAAATTTAGAATTTCCTACCAACTGAAAATATTAGGTGTGTGCCGCGCGCTCATATGACTTTATGCAGTTGCGAGCGCCGTAAAACACTTTACAAAAACAAACAAATTAACCTGTTGGTCTTGTTCAGTGTGTACTGTGTTATTGTTGGCCAGGGGAGTAAAGCACCATGAGCGAGGTGATGATTATGGTGATAATAATAATAATAATAATAATAATAATAATAATAATAATAATAATAATAATAATAATGATAATAATAATAATAATAATAATAATAATAATAATAATAATAATAATAATAATAATAATAATAATAATAATAATAATAATAATAATAATAATAATAATAATAATAATATATAGCAGGGTATAGTTCACATCCCCGCTATATTAATGGTTCATAAGTACCTTTATTACTTTGCTTTGTGACTCAATAGTACGAGCAAATGTAAAAGATTCAAACCATGAATCGGGACTTTCAGCAGCCCGTTTTTTCTCTCCCCCCCCCTTTAAAAAATAAACAAACAAACACAAACACTCAGAGTGACGACGAAAAAGGTGTGTGTGTGTGTGTGTGTGTGTGTGTGTGTGTGTGTGTGTGTGTGTGTGAGTGTGTGTGTGTGTGAGTGTGTGTGTGTGTGTGTGTGTGTGTGTGTGTGTGTGTGCGTGTGTGTGTGTGTGTGTGCGGTCAAAATATCATATCGTGACGCAACTTTTCCTCAGATTATATTTTTAATGTATGAAGCAATGTCACCCATACTTTGCACAGCAGTTTTTGGTTGCAAAACTTGTTACAAGATATTCATTTTATAGCGATCACTTTTTGCATTAAAAGTTCTGAAAATATGAGTAAAATAAGCATAATGTCAGGATTCGAAAAAAAAAATGACGGACTTGCTTCCGAACACCATTTTGTCCGGGCTGTAAACTTGTTAAAATCAGTAGAAATCATCCACTGGGATTGTTAACCTGATCTAGTTTGGTATATTTTATTAAGGAATTTTCTAAAATACAGCTGACAGGTGATTACAAAAAAAGTAACCTGTTAAGATAAATTGATACAAGTCATAGTGTAAAAGCTGGACACTTTAAGTTCGATAGTTGAAGAATTAATATTTGACAAAAAGTTGCGCCACGAATTGTTGACCACACTATAGGTATCCAAATGGTTTTGGGACATGGATTGTGATTTAAAAAACAAAACAATAGTAAGCGATTTAACCCAAAGAGGTTATAAAAAGTACGATTTAACTTTCGCATCGCGCCACGCTACGTTTTTTTACACAACTTCGAGACGCACCGTGCTTGGTTTTTGGTGCGCGTTATTTCACCTTTCACACCGCCGCGCTCCACCTGGCATCAGGAAGTTGTGCACGTGATAAAGATACTGCTTTTTTGCTTGTCACTTTCAAATAAAGTATTAGTATTGAAATATCATTTTTGAAATGTTTCTTGCTGTCGGAAGTTGAGTTGCTTGAACATTTTTCGATTTGCTGGCAAATTGCTGAGATCACTATCGAGGGAGTTCCATGGAGGTTTTTAAATGGACCGCGCGACGCTGAGAAGACTTAATCTTAAAGGTGTCATAGGTTCAAAATACATAGAAAAATCTGAAGATGAAAATGATGTTGAAACAAAAGAAAATCATAACAACTTGAACGGCGTTACAATGCCGGTTGACGAAAAAGCACAACCGTTAGATTTGCTAAAGAGGCGACTCATAGTGAATCGAGTATACGACGTGAGATTATTTTGAAAGCGCAGACAGTGATGATGAGAGGATGGACAATAGGACTGGCGGGGGTGTTGACTTTACGTTATGGAGACAGTAGATGTTGTTGTAAGAGAGAGTATAGCAAGCGGAAAAATGAACAAGATCAGAATAAGTAAAGGGATTAGAAGATTAAAAGTACTTTGAGCTTAAAACACAAATAATAGGCCTAGTCAAGATTCTGACTCTCCAAGACCATGAACTTGAAGCCCAGATTTGCACTCATCTTTCTGCTGCATGATGTTAATCATATATAAAAAAATGGTGCTTGACAGATCTCACTTCTCGTTTCCCTTTACAAACTACACAACGTAAGTGCACCAAGGAGAGCTTATTATGACATTCAAAAGATTAAGCCATTAAATTTATTCGGTATCTACATTATATTTATCGTGGATCACCCCTGTCTGAACACGTGCCATGATAACTGAAACACGTGCCATGATAACTGAAACAACGCCATTAAACAGTTAATAGCGCGGTCAAAGATTCAAGGCACAAAATACCCTCAAATACCTTTTCAGAGTGTGAATCAGTGTCCCCCTTACTTTGCACAGCAGTTTGTATCAATGTGTCTTAACTTAATCATATTTTCCACAGCAATTGAGACTAAATTTAAAAGTAATGGGATTGCTCACAGAACTTCCCGGTTGTTGTGTTTTTTTGTGTGCTTATCTATGACATTTTTAGTCGCAAAAGTTGTTACAAGAAATCAATTTTATAGTTAACACTTTTTTTTAGTAAAGGTTCTCAAAATATGCGTTCTATAAGCATAATGTCACCATTAAAAAACATAACACAATTGCTTTTAAAATGTGATATTGTCACAGCTGTAAACTTTTAAAATCTGTAGAAACCACCCACTGTGATTTTTAATTATTATTTATCAAGAAAGTTTCTAACAGGTGCAAAAAAAGTATTGATCTGTTAAGAAAAATTAAATAATTAAGTCTACCCCCCCCCCCCCTCTGCTCTTAAGAAAAATAATCCCACCGCACTAAGGAGCATTGTGCACCTTACACGAGCAACTCCCTCTCTTCCCCTCCACCCCCCGGGCTGTCGTCCAGTCAGGCCTGACCAGGCTACTGTTGGTCTCCTCCCCTCCTGCTTCTTCCCCTCACTCTTCTTTGTCCAGCTATTGTGAGGACCCCCCCCCCCCGAAAAAAGAATAACAAACAAACAAACAAACAAACAAACAAACAAACAAACAAACAAACAAACAAACAAAACAACAACAACAAAAAAACAAACAAACATAGGAATTTCCCCCCACCCCCCTGGTTAAGCGTGTTTATGTCCGTCCATGCTCTGATATAATAGTTAACATGTGGTTACCTTTAGTTGTCACCCCCATTTAACCACTTTGCTACCGTGCACCGGATATTCAGATTACAAGCAAGAAAAGTCGCATTAACCGCGCAAAGAACTGAATATTATCTCCTATTCCCGATCATAATTTTTGTTATACAGCTTTTCAGAGTAAAAGTTTATTCCAATGATAACTTTGTGGGTATTATGAAGCTCTAATGCCATTCGCGTGGTCTCAAAACTCTGTACCAGTCTGACAGTGCAAGGGTTAACAACGAAGACAGCGTAGTCCCAGCCTGGGGCTCTGAAGTGGTGAGGAGGTTTGGGTGCTTTGCGTAACAATTTTAAGGTGTTAATTGGAAACATAATGCGGCGGTTTAATAATTTGCAAGATCAAAAGGACGGACTTAGTTCAAAAGTAAACAAATCGAGTGACCAGGCGCCGTACCCCCTTTGTAAAATAAAGGCGACAGACACGTGGTTAAAAACTTGACTGGTATAAAGAAAACTCAATGAAATTCACACAAAATCTATCCCTGAGGACTGGATAGACAGTCGGGTATATATATATCTTCAGTTTAAAGACCGGACACCAGTTGCTCACTTCGTTGTACCTGTGGTTTGTTTAAGAATTGTTGGAGAGTCATACAGTAGCTGGAAGAGAACGTGGCGTGCATCTTTTTGTGTCCTGTGTTCTGGCTTTGCTGTGGAATATTGGTAAGTTATGAGTAAAAGTTTAATGTGTTATAACTTGTTCACTTTCGATTGTTCGCGTTGAAAAGACTCTAGCGGCTAATTTATTAATTTACCTATGCGCACAAAACATTGCAACGGACTCATGTAGGCCAGCAACCGAATATTTAGGGTTTAAAAAAATCTTAATCCAGTGATAAAAATGGTTCTATATCAGGGCCCTACATTAAACACCGCCCTTTTTAGATGCTTATGCAGGATTACTACCATAAATGAATTGCCGCAACTTTGCAACCAACGTTTTCATTTTGAGACAGCTACCGTGTCCCTGCAAGTCAATGAAAGCTTGCAGAATACCACCCTAGACAGTCTAGACAACTCCAGGTGAGCCCCAAAGTGTACTAGATCTATTGGCTTTTAGGTTCTATCGGCCATCGAACTTTATAACCAGTATGTAAAGATTTGAGAAGACTAAACAGAGCGATTCTGCCAGATAATAGTGAGCTAGCTATAGACCAAGTTTCATAGGCATGCATTAAAAGAGTGTTTTTAATTTTATTTTTTTAAAATAAAAAAATAAAACCTTTTTATGTTTCATGCGTATGCTGTAATTCCTTCATTTTTTAGACCATAAAAGAAAACTTGCGGGAACCTTAGTTTCCAGTGACCTTCATTAATGGATTTTCAGATTCTGTTGATCACCCAAGCTTTAGACTCGCAAAAAAAGTCCCAAAAAGATTAAACAGAGCGACCGCTGTCATACGAAAGTGGACAAGTTACAAGTTGGTCGTTATTCTTCAGATATACAAAACAATTGCTTGGAAATATATCTATATTCTTACTTCTATTGCATTGAGACTTATACTAATTGGATGATGATGATGATGATGATGATGATGATGATGATGATGATGATGATGATGATGATGATGATGATGATGATGATGATTATGATGATGATGATGATGATGATGCACTTTGCCAAACCCGAATCTCGGCTATCTTCTCATGCTCACTAAAGCATTAACCCCCATGTTCTCTCCTCATTAAAAACCCGTGTAACCCGCCCCACAAAACGACCTTGAAAATACATAGATGTAAAACGTGCGCATACATGACAGTGACCAACTATGTTGAGGACCCAATATGAAAAATAATATATTTCACACAGCATCACCTGTAAAATGAAAAACGACATTTACCAAATCTCATGCAAAGTTTGTCCAGCCCAACATGTATTATTCAGTATAAAAATGTTTCTGCACGCCAGTTGACCAACATTAATTCATCAACCCTGGTCGCGAAATAGCCTTCCATTTGCAGCTCCTTGGTATTGAAATGCATGTAGTCTAAAAACTTATAAAAGAAAAGCTTCATCAAAGAAAATCAATATAAATCTATGTGGGATCTCACCAAATCCTCACTGTCTTAAACATCGAAAAGATACATTTCAGAGACACGGAAATTACCACATAAAATACAACTCATCCCTTACATTCCAGTAACCCCTGATGGTCCTGCTTTATTTTGCTAATGTACATGTATTTAATTATGCACGTGAGTTCCCAACACGTTTGGCAGTTAAAGTTATTTAAAGTTAAATTTTCACATGTGGACGTATGCCGCTCCTCCTCCTCCTCCTCCTCCTACTACTACTACTACTACTACTACTACTACTACTACTACTACTACTACTACTACTACTACTACTACTACTACTACTACTACTACTACTACTACTACTACTACTACTATTACTACTACTACTACTACTACTACTCCTGCTGCTGCTGCTGCTACTACTATTACGTATTACCACAATAATAATCCTTATTATAGTACGGTCAAAAATTGGGGAGGGGGGAGGTTCAACTAATCCCCAAATAACTTTTTAACATGTGATTCAGTGTCCCCCCATACTTTGTACAGCAGTTTGTGTCAATTAAATTATATCATATTTCTATAACAACTGAGACTAGATTAAAAATCTTTTCTTCCTACATTTAAATAAAATACAACAAATCTCCATCACACAAAAAATGGGAGTGTTCACAGCACTTCCCGCTTCTCACACATAACATTTTTCATACTCATATGGCCTACGTCACTGTTAACCATTGGAACTCTTTAGTGGCAAATTTTGTTACAAAAACTTAGATATAATTTTAAGGTGAGCACTTTGCACTGAGGTTCGTAAAACATGCGTTCAATAAGCATAGAGTCGCGATTAGAACAAAGAACGGACTTGCTTTTAAAAACGATATTGCCCCATCTCATGGGATGCAAAACTTTTTAGATCTGTAGGAATCATCTTTGAGATTTTCAAGTAAGGAATTTTCTAGAAATAAATTAAGCTTTCGTAGGTGTTCACAAAAATTATGTCAAATTGTTAAGAAAAATTGTTACAGGTCCTTCTGCAGGCGCTGAAGAGTTCATGTTTGATGACTGAGGAAATAGTTTACAAAAAGTTGAGCAACGAATATTTGACTCACTTTACTATTGTAATGATATGACGGTAGACCCACATGTCCATTAATTTCTACAAACCACAGTTTTTCCCTTTCTTTGGCCTTTCGTATATGTTTTTTCTCGCACGATGATAATGACAATGATGATGTTGATGATAATGATGGTGATCCTGATCATGATGATGATTATGATGATAATGATCATGATGATGACGATGTTAGGCCCCTTTCCCTGATACCATACAGCCTTGCATTAGTCTTACTCACAGTTGCTCCCGAAGAAGCCTTCGTAGCGAAACGGCCAACATAACTATACCAAATTTTAAACATTATTTTTATATTTAAATATGTTTTGTCTACAAATCTATCAAGAACCCCCCTACTTACTGTGCTTTTCAAACAATGATGATGACCATAATGATAATGATCATTATCACGTTGATGCTCATGATAAAATATAGAGGATGATGATGTTCCAAACTCCCCGCATAGAGTGATCAAACTCTGGAGATAAATTGTCATTTGAATCCCTAATATAATTAAACAAAGAATATACCCAAATACCACACTGGGGCTACTTCTAATTGATGACATAAATAGTGTTATGAAACCCTAATCATGTTCTACAATCAAACTTTGTAAGCAATGAGAAAAATAGGGCTAAACCTAAGACTTAATTTTTGCTGTTAAAAAAAGACGTCATGCGTTCAGGTAATATAAAAGTAAAAGTAAAGCTGTTCCTGCATCCGATCCGGACATTTGGGATAGCCTTGTTAATGAGACAACTTCTTGGGCCTTCGACGTATTGGGTCCAGGTAATATACTATCAATTAAAAGACAGATATCATCTTTTTTTAAACTGGGAAAATCGAGTCTTTGGTGTTTTACTGATTTTCCTTCCACGTGAGTAATACTAGGTAGGCCTACACTAATAAGTATGTCATGATATATTAACAACATTTCTATGCTTCAATTAGTGCAACCAGCTTCCACGTCAAAAAATTTAAAATTGACATTTTATCCGGACAATTTTGAAGATTTTTAAAAATAAAAAAAATGAGATTTAGGCTTCTGTATATCAAAAACCTCTTTAACATTTTTATTTGATCATGGCCACCAAAGAAATAAGAGACTTTGAGCCATCGCATGCTCCACTCGTTTCTGCTGTTGCCAGGACGTTTAGCGTTAACAGAAAAACTGACATTGTAGAAATAAGTAGGCCTAAAGAAGAACTTACGCATTGTTGATCCCCATGCGGAAAATTGGGGTTACAATGGCAACCCAACCTACATAAATACACAATTAATACACAAACATACATACGGAGCATATCAAATCACATATCGACTGTAAAAGTCGCAAACCGTGTAAATCTATTGAATAATACACAGCCGTCCATACTGATGAATATACCCCACTTAAAAGAGTGTTCAAACTTGGGTTCAATATGTTTGTTCAAGGCAAGTCATCTGATATGTAAAAGATTGTAATAAGGAAAATACACCCACTTTCAACTGTGACTTGGTGAGAAAAAGTATCAAATGAAATATACCCACATTCAAATGTGACTTGGTGTGAAAAGTTAATTGTAAAACCTTCCGTGACACTCGCACAAATTAAAGAAAGAACAACAAAAGCACCCGTTTTCTGAAGACAGGCTTCCCAGGAATACCGCCAACACGACAGTAACGGAAGAATCAGAGTACAAAACTATCTATCAACACAACTGGTTGGAAACAGTGGTACACAGGGGCGAAGCGTCTATATAATCACATAATCATTGCTTCCCTTTCTAATTTTGAAACATTGTCGCTGTCAAATTCATCCTTAAACGTAAACCTCATAAATTAAATGTAAAAAGACGTTCGTAACCAACAACGAACAGTATGCCTAACATTCAAAACGGTTTCACGGCCACAGAAATAGCCTCCTCACCCCTCTCGGGCCACTCCATACGCAGTCGCAAGCTTTGATTAAGTAAGCTTAAAGTGAGGCTGGAATAGAGTTGAAGGGAACATGTGCATGGCAGTCAAAGCTGTTTCAATGCCACATATACCCTGTTCACCCCTTTGGGGCCACAGTTAAAATCAATCACAAGCCCTGATTAAGTAAGCTAACTAACACTGGTCGAGTCTACCTCACAAATGTGAGGGGAATTAACTCTTAATAATCTCTTGACTGCTGCTTGTGCTTGTTTTTTTTTCCTCGACTTTTTACCGTCCTATAATCAGATCGTGACCTCGATTATGACACCAGCTCCTGGCCGCGAAAGGCTAACAAAAACAGCCAAAGGTGAAATTTAAAAAATAATAATTGTCATGTTCTACCAAAGAGTTAGACTCACTGGTAGATCTATAACATATAGATCTAGTACTGACATCTCTGCTTCTTTGCTTTGTGTTTATGTATTCACATCTAAAGTTAAGTTTAATTTTAGTGGGAACTGATATTTAATAAGATACTTTCCCGATTATTTTGGCGGTTGAACATACAATATGAATTCCGGATTTGTTTTCATTCACAACTCAGAGTCGCCGCCTCGAGTAAGATTCTTGTGTGATATCTACAGGCCATATCTGGTCCCATTTCACTTTGATTACCCTGTCAAACAAGTCAGCCTTCGCCCCTGGTGGTACATCCTGAAGGACCTGGGTAAATAGATCGGAGTAGATTGTTTAGACGCATCAGTTACAAAGACGATATCAGATGAAGGTACTTTTCTTGATGAATTTCTCTCTAAAAATCCAATGTTTCGTTCCCACTACTGCCGAAATGAAATTTCAAAATAGTACCTTTGAGCTTTTCCCGAAGAAACTATGCTGATCAATACGAAAACATATCGATTATTGCATTAATGATGGGAAGTTTCCTATGTCTCAACCTGTATTCAAAAAGAAATTCCAGGGCAACAGGGTGTCTATCTTTCACCCACGAAAGAATAGGTGCGACATTTACTTTGCACATGACAGGGGTAACTAAGACGAGGAAAAGCACAATGCTCACAGAGAGAAAAAAGATGCAGCACAAGAGAAGAAGAAGAAGAAGAAGAAGAAGAAGAAGAAGAAAGACAAAGAGGCTGCTGTGGATACTGAATCTGGACGGGTGGTCATATCTATGGATGTGCAATGTACAGGGTGATTTTAAAAAACAACATTTGTACATGTTTAAAAAAAAAAAATCCTCGCCCAAAGTTTGTACTATAATGTAGTAATTTGGAACAGATCTAATTTATTCTAAAGTAATTTGTTTGACATAAAATTCACAAAGAAGAAGTTTATTTTCGAAAAGGAAATGGCTTTTATAAAAACCATCTATACATACAAAATGCACAAATGTAAAAGATCTTGTAAGGAAAGTCATGAAAGGATTAGTTTTTGTCCCCGTTTCTTTTAATTTTGGAATCTAATCTGTCCATCTCTGTAACCTTTACACAATATTTCTTTTCTTCTACAGAGTTTTAAAAATATTTTTTAACTTCTGCAATTCTGAGAACCAGTTGTCTATATGCCCTCCTTTAGATTCTACACATTATAATGCGTCGTTCGTTTTGTTCAGTGGTGGCCAAACACAAAGATCCACCCAAACATGAGTACTCAAAGCCGCACACGCTCTTCACCATACAGTATAGAGCTGTTTTTAGAGACAATGGGGGAGGGGGTGAGGGGTTAACCAAATAGACAGCATTTGTGGAGTTGGTATAACCTGAAAGGTGAACATAGGCTTTGCCAAGGAACCAAATGTCATGAGGAAATTGATTTGCACGCATTTTATGATGCTTTACCAAAATTAAAGAGTAGCATTTAGAGGATACAAACTTTATTATTTTTATTTGAGAAACGTTCAACTTCAACTTTTGTTTTAAACATTTGTTAAGTTCTGGTGATTTAGTAAACTGAGCCAACCTGGGCTGAGAGGGCTACAACATTCTAGCAGAAAGATCTAGATACTCTATACTGATTTCTACCTACTTAAGAATAGAACTGGAGCCTCTTGTGTGCGAAAGCCAAGCGTTTAACCGCTACACTACAGTGACTGACTCTTGTCAACTTTTGTTTAAATAATCATCTTCATCAATGCCTTTCACCCCTGGCAAGGCATAGGCCACATACTAGCTCCTTCCGTTTATCTCTGTCCTGGGCCATCCTTCCAAGCCCGTTCGTTCCAAGTGAGCTTCATCTTTCTCATGTCCCTTTCCACACGACATCTCCTCCATGTTTCCCGTGGGCTACCCCTGCCTCGTGCTCCTTGTTGGTTTCACTGCAGCGACTGTCTTGTGATGTTTCCGCTGTGCTATTTTAAGGTGTGTCCCGTCCATCACGACTTTTTAAGTCCTATTTCTACTTCTATATCCTTTCGTCCTCTCCTTTCCCACGGCTTTTCCTTTCTTATTATATCCTGCCACTCAATTCTTAGGATAACTCTCATACATCTGTCGATTAAAGTCTGATATTTTTTCAGTATAGTGTACTGTCTTTTTTGTCTTCCAAGTTTCTCAGTCGTAGAGGAGCACTGGCTTGACATTGGAGTTACAGAGTCGAAATTATTAATCTTTCTTCTATTTTTTTTTTAAATTTCAAAAGTTGTCTCAACACATAAACATTTCATGAAATCGGCATGTTTGTTTTTTAAAGCCAAATATGGGAATCTTATTTAAGGCTTATAACATTTTAATAAATTCGGTTTTATACAGTCACTCATTACTTCTGTGTATCCCATGCATGTCACCTGCAAAAAAAAGTGTAATCATGATTAGTTCAACAGAGTCTAACAAGTAGTAACATTGATGTAAAGTAAAGAAAGAATTAATGCTTATGTAGTATGCATAAAACACTAACAGACTGTTGGCAGGCGCGGTTCGTCCATAGAGCACGGTCGTGCAGTGCCGCCCAAAAGTGTTTAATGCTCTATCACTTAAAACACCCACAATAATAAAATAAAAGAAGCCAGATATTATCTCAAAACAAGGTCCACACTGGCGCCATAACTGTCATTTCTGTGTCTATTGCGCCGTAAAACATCTATTATGCCATGCCAAAGTCCACGCGCTTTAGCTAAACATAATAGGATATTCAACGGTGTAAGCTGACCTATAAATCGGTCTTGGGCATAACCCAAGCGATGACAACACTCGTGGCGAGTTTGACGTAACATTAATATTAACAAGACGGCACATCTCAAATGTGTTCCTGCCGAATAGAGCCGAAACATAGTCCACAGTAGGCTGTCTAAATATAAACGCGATAGACCGTATGCTATTCTTTGCCAATATTATGTGAGCCCCAGAGCAATCCAACGGAGTGCTCAAGTGAATTGTGATTGGTTCATTGTCTGCTACTATTTTAAGTGACTCTGTGACCGTTAACCTGTCGGAGGAAAACGTGGCCGTTCTACAAGCTGTGCCTTTGAAGGGTTTTGTAGTGGAGTGAAGGAAGTTATTACTTGAGTGTTCAGTTTCAATACAGGATGGACGAAATTGATGTTTAGCTAACAAACAAATTTAGTACTAGACATCAAAGCGACAAGTAAAAAGAATGAAAATAAAAGCACGGGGTCCTCCCTCACCAATCCAGAGATCCTAAAATTATACACCGTCTCATTTACTATGCCCTTGACTATCTTCAGCATGCGATAGCTTAATTGTGCGCGACCACTTTTTAGACCCACGAGCCGCCCCTGACTGTTGGTCTTGTTCAGTGTGTACTGTGTTATTGTTGGCCAGGGGAGTAAGGCACCAAAAGCGGGGTTTTGATGATGATGATGATGATGATGATGATGTTGATACTAATAATAATACCATTAATAATACCATTAACAATATGATGATGATGATGATGATGATGACGATGATGATGATACTAATAATAATAATAATAATAACAATAATAATAATAATAGTAATGATAATAATAATAATAATGATAATAATAATAATAATAATAATAATAATAATAATAATAATAATAATAATAATAATA